>NC_057811.1:186380879-186402345 GCF_018294505.1 Triticum aestivum | reverse complement strand
GGATCGGGGGAGGGGGTGGCGACATGGGGGGAAGTGGGTGCGTGGGGGGTTAGGGTTTGACCAGGGTGGGGGAACAGGGCCATATACGCCAGGGGGGTTGGGGTGGGCCGGCCTGGCTGTTGTCTCGGCCAAGGCCCAGGGGAAAGGGGGTTTCCTTTTTATCTTTTGTTTTCGTTTGTTTTGTCTTCTTTAACTTTTACTTATTTTTTCTTTTCTGTTTTCTTTTAGTTCCTAATTATTTTAGTTTTAATAAAATACCAAAGTGGCACCTAAATTGACGTTACAAATTATGTCACAACCACAAAAAGTTTCATCCCGAAATAATATAGTTTAGTATTTTACAAAATATAAAAGGCATTTAATTAATGGTTTTAGCTACTAATTTAATTAGTTTAGTGCATTTGTCAGAGTAAATGGTCACGGGTAGCCTAATCGACTCCCCTTGGCTCTTAAAAAATTATCGGGCCGATCAAGCCTTCAAGCACCCAAAGCACAGGGCCGCCTTCCCCTGGCCGGCTATCTCACAGGCCGACTACTGGAAGGCGACCCGGCCCTAAAAACCCTCCCGAAGAGAGCCACAAGAAGGCCAACTCCAAGAAGCCGGCCACAAGAGGACCGACTCCCAGAAGCCGGCCACAAGAAGACCGGCTCCACGATGCCGGCCACAAGAGGGCCGGCTCCCGGCAAGCGGCCAAGATTGCACCCTTGATGACTGCAACCACATAACGGTGACGAGACGGGGCGTGGCTACAGTAAAGCCTGCCACCCCCGAATCCCAGAGCACGCATGGCCACAGTGCGCCGTATGGGTCGGCCATCCCCCGTCCGGCACGGCATTGTTGCCATGCTGACCATGACGCCACCCACGACAGGCCGTCAGTACGGCCCGCGGGCGGCGGGCCCCTTCAGCCAGAGAGATGCTCGAGGACGGCCAAGCCTCCCCCAGTCGGCCTGGGGTGTAGCCGGCTCCCAATAGCCGGCTACCTCCCTCCCTTGAAGTATGTGCCTCATTAAGGAGACAAGACGAGGTAAGGCTACAGTGAGAGCCCGCCATACGGCGGCACTGTAGGCGTGCTTACCTCGGCCAAGCCCTCGTCATCAGGGGCGAGGCTACAGTAACCAGCCGCCGGCAAGACCCCCAGGCGGTGGCCCGGCCTGTCGGCCAAGAGGCCGGCAGCCGGCGGGACCCACCAGTCGGCGGGCCCCAGCGGCCGGCGGAGAAGCACGCGAATACAGAGACTAACGGCTAGGACCCGTGTCCAGGCGGATTACCATTGTACCCCTGGGGGGTAGACCTATATAAACCCCCCCAGGGCACCCATGCAAAGGGTTGATCTCTTAAAGTTTTAGACACCACATAGAGAGAAGAGGAGAGCTAGCCTTGCCCTTCTTCTTCCTCTAGCCAAACAGCTCAAGGAGCCACTTGTAGCCACTTGTGTTGATCTAGTGATCATGCGAAGACCCCGCAGAGCAGGACTAGGGGTGTTATCTCCACGGAGAGCCCCGAACCTGGGGAAGATTCGCCGGCGTGCATGTCTTCGCCTTATCCCGTTTCCAGGCACCAGCGATGTCTTACTGGCTCCCACAATGATAAGCCACCTGTTGGCATATGTCGCACCTACCACCCGACATTTGGCGCCCACCGTGGGGCCAGGTGCACCGTCGTCCGGAGACCTGTTCTGGACGGGAACCCTTTTCCTTCCCAGTGAGCGTAGCCAGCCCGGCGCGCCCGATGGCGCTTGCCCCGACACGCTGCAAGGCGTCGATGACGCCTGCGCGGCGAGCTGCCTCGCTGATTTTCTTGGCGAGGCTCGCATCTCCGATGAGCCTGCATCCGACGCGGGCACAGACTGCCCCGAGAGCCGCCTCGTCAGCCTCCTCGACCAGCTTCACGTCTCCAGCGAGCCTGCTGCGGACTTGGAGTCGGTCGGCTCCACCGACCCGATGTTGTCGACTCCGACACGGCATCGCTTGACGCCTTCCCCACCAACGTGGTGATCATCGACGACCCTCTTCCTCGAGCCGACAGTGGCAGCAGCGCTGTCACCGAGGTGCTGGTCATCAGCCACGGCGCCGCCTCAGGCGAGAATGCCCACGACGCCCTACAAGCGGCGCTACACGACTTGTCCACCCCCATCCCGGCCGACGCCGACGCCGAGACACTGGAGGCACGCCGCCTCGCCCTCATCGCGGAGGGCCAGAAGATAGCATCCATGAGACGCCTCACTGAGGCTCACCAGCGCGAAGTCGACCGCGCCGCCTTTGGTACGCTGCCTCCTGGCGGGCCGAGCCGTCATCGTCAAGAAGTGCGGCGCGGCCATCGCCAGCATGCTGGGAGCAGACCGCCCAGTCTACGCCACACCACTCGAGAACCTGCGTGCCGCTCAGGCGGCCGTAGACGAGCTGAACGGGCTGGGGGCCGACGAGCTCCCCTACATGACTAGACGCATCCAGCAGCTGATCGACGCGGCCGCAGATCGGCATGAAGCCAGCGCCCGCGCTGAAAGTCCTCCCCCACGCCGAGAGCACGGCGCGACATCCCGGACGCCGACTGCAGACGGCACCCGCGCGAGAAAAGACAAGGAGCCGGCTATCAGCCGCAGTCGGACTCGGCTCACCAGCGAGCGCGATGCAGAAGGCCGCCCCGAGCTGTGGAACGACGAGACATTCCGCTTCCTCCCCCGCCTCATGGGGAGAGATATCCCACCCCGCCGCCTGTTACGCATCTGACTCTCGGCGGCCGACTAGGCCACCGCGAAGGAGTCGGCGAGAATGACGCCCGCCACCGGATCGACCGCCTAGCGCGATCCCTGGCGCTAGAAGAACAAGATGATGTCGGCCCGCCTTGCTTTGGCCCCCGCATCCGCGACGAACCCTTCCCCAAAGGGTTCTCACTCCCAAGAGACACGCCAAATACAACGGCTCCGTGAAGTCAGAAGACTGGTTGATCGATTACTCCACCGCAGTCCGCATAGCGAACGGCAACAGGCGCGTTGCCGTGAAGTACGTCCCGCTCATGCTTCAAGGCACGGCACGCACTTGGTTGAACAGCCTCAAGCCCTACAGCGTCAACAGCTGGCTATACTTCACGGAAGTCTACATCCGCAATTTCACCAGCACGTACAAGCGGCCTCCCAAGCCCCGCCAGCTCTCCTTGTGCATCCAAGGGCCCAGCGAATCAACTCGCGACTACCTCACGCGTTGGGCCGAGCTCCGCAACTCCTGCGAAGGGGTGAACGAGGTTCAAGCCATAGAGTACTTCACTGCCGGGTGCCGAGAGGGCACCCTCCTCAAGCGCCGGCTCCTCTGCGATGAGCCGATTACCCTCGACAAGCTGCTGATCATAGCAGACAAGTACGCCACGGCCGACTCTTCAATGAAGACCGAGCTTCGAGTGGATGCCTCTGGAAAGGTGCTCGCTCCGGCTCCCAAGACGTCGGCTGGTGACTCCAATCGACGCCCTTACCAGAACGACAACAAGCGCAAAGCCCCTATGCCGCCTTCCACCAGTCGGCAAGTAGCCACAGTCGAAGACGAACAACCTGAAGGGCGGCCATGCCCAAGAAGCAGAAGGGCGGCAGGCCGGCTTGGCAGTCGGCTTTCTCCTACGAGCAAACCCTTGATGCCCCCTGCAAGTTCCACAGCGGCGCGAAGCCGTCCAACCACACGACTCAGAAGTGTCATTGGCTCACGCGGATCTCCAAAGGCAAAGGGCTGGTGCCGCCTCCACCTGCTGGCCAGCCACCTCCAGCCCCTCAGCAGCCGGCTGCTCGACCAGCAGTCGAAGCCATTCAAGACGAGTTCCTGGACGAGCACGCCGCCTACGTCGTCTTTACAAGCCAAACTGAAGACAGGCGCAGTCGGCGCCGACAACACCAAGAAGTCAATGCGGTCGCCTCTAACAACCCAGAGTTTATGCATTGGTCTGAGAAGCCTATCAGCTGGAGCCGGGCCGATCACCCAGAGGTGATGCCGTCTCCTGGCTCTTATGCGTTGGTGTTAGACGCCACCCTCGCGACAGAAAGGCGAGCTTCCCGTTTCTCCTGTGTACTGATTGACGGTGGGAGCAGCATCAACATACTGTACCGCGACACCATGGAGAAGCTGAGCATCAAGATGAAGCAACTCATGCCAAGCCGGACTGTGTTACATGGCATCGTACCCGGCCTCTCCTGTTCACCAATAGGAAAGATCAAGATAGATGTTCTCTTCGGAGAAAAGGATCACTTCCGCCGAGAAGCAGTCTGGTTTGAAGTGGTGGATCTAGAGAGCCCTTACCACGCGTTGCTTGGCCGACCTGCCCTGGCCAAGTTCATGGCTGTGCCCCACTACGCCTACCTCAAGATGAAGATGCCAAGTTCGAAGGGGATCATCACCATAGCCGGAGACTACAAGAAATCCTCTGAGTGTGCTGCAGCCTGCAGCCGGCTGGCCGAGTCCCTCGTGATTGCTGAAGAAAAAAAGATGCTGGACCGAGTCGTGGCCATGGCCGGCAAGCAGCCGGCCCTGTCCCCTGACCCCAAGGAATATGATGCTCAAGGCTCCTTCCAGCCGACCAAGAAAACAAAGAAGATACCTCTGGACCCAGAGAACCCGGAGAGGTTTGCCGTCATTGGAGCAAACCTGGACAGCAAATAGGAAGGCGAGCTCGTCGATTTCCTCCATGAGAATCGGGACATCTTTGCATGGTCCCCAAAGGACATGCCGGGTGTTCCGAAGGATTTTGCCGAGCACAAGCTACACGTCCGAGCAGACGCAACCTCTCCGCCAACTGTCAGAGGAAAAGAGAAGGATCGTAGGAGAAGAGATAGCCCGGCTTCTGGCAGCCGGCTTCATTATGGAGGTGTTTTTTTCCAGAATGGCTTGCCAACCCGGTCCTTGTATTGAAGAAAAACAATAAATGGCGCATGTGTATAGATTATACCAGCCTCAACAAAGCCTACCCCAAAGATCCGTTTGCCTTACCTCGAATCGATCAAGTGATAGACTCCACAGCCGGATGCGAGCTGTTGAGTTTCTTGGATGCTTACTCAGGCTACCATCAGATCAAGTTGGATCCAGCCGACCGCCTGAAGACCGCCTTCATCACACCATTCGGAGCTTTCTGCTACCTGACTATGACATTCGGCTTAAGAAACGCCGGTGCCACTTTTCAGCGTTGCATGCAGAAATGCCTCCTCAAGCAACTCGGCAGAAATGCCCACATCTATGTAGACGATATTGTGGTGAAGACGGAGAAGCGCGGCACCCTGCTGGAAGACCTCAGAGAAACATTTGACAACTTGCGCCGGTTTCAGATCAAGCCCAACCCTGAGAAATGCGTGTTCGGAGTACCAGTCGGCCAGCTTCTAGGCTTCTTGGTCTCCGAACGTGGCATCGAGTGCAACCCAGTAAAGATCAAGGCCATAGAGAGAATGGAGATTCCTACCAAGCTACGAGACGTCCAAAAGTTTACCGGGTGCCTGGCTTCCCTGAACTGCTTCATCAGCCGGCTAGGAGAGAAGGCTCTCCCCTGTACCGACTCATGAAAAAGTCTACCCACTTCGAGTGGAACGACCAAGCAGACCAAGCTTTTCACGAGTTGAAGAAGATGCTGACCACGCCACCTGTCTTGGCGGCGCCGACTGAGAAAGAGCCCATGCTCCTTTACATTGCCGCGACTAGCCGAGTGGTCAGCACAGTTATTGTGGTCCAACGCCCAGAAGAAGGTCGGGCTCAGTTAGTCCAGAGGCCGGTGTATTATTTGAGCGAAGTACTGTCCACCTCGAAGCAAAACTACCCGCACTACCAGAAGACGTGCTATGGAGTATACTTTGCCGCCAAGAAGCTGAAGCCCTACTTTCAAGAGCATCCCATCACGGTCGTATGTACTGCCCCGCTTGCCGAGATCATAGGCAGACGGGATGCATCCGGCCGGGTGGCCAAGTGGGCCATTGCGCTGGCTCCTTACACGATCTTCTACCAGCCTCGCACCGCCATCAAGTCCCAAGCATTGGCCGACTTTCTTGTCAACTGGGCCGAGACCCAGTACCTACCGCCGGCTCCCAACTCCACTCATTGGCGGATGCACTTCCATGGATCCAAGATGCGCACCGGCTTGGGAGCCGGCATCGTCCTCACCTCTCCCAAGGGCGACAAACTCAGATACACATTGCAAATTCATTTTGCCGCCTCCAACAACGTGGCCGAGTACAAGGCGCTCATACATGGGCTCCGGCTAGCCAAAGAGCTCGGGATCCGCCGGATCCTGTGCTATGGCGACTCGGATTTGGTAGTCCAACAATCATCCGGCGACTGGGACGCCAAGGACGCAAACATGGCGAGCTACCGATTCCTCGTTCAGCAAATCAGCGGATACTTTGAGCCGACAACGAGCAAGCAGATGCCCTGGCACAAATCGGCTCCACCAGACAAGCTATACCAACTGGCGTCTCTCTCCAACGCCTCCTCAAACCGTCTGTCATGTCGTCTCCAGAATCAGACTCCATCTTCGTACCGCCTGACCCTGATGCAGTCGGATCCGACATGGGGAACCCAGCGGGCAGCTCGGGACTTCGACAGGCGGCCCGGGGACTGCCGTAGTTGCACCCGGCTAGGGGACTTCAAAACCCGGCCCGGGGAATGCAGCAGTCGGCCCGGGGACTGCAACGACACAACAGGCGGTGGCCGACTCCAACTCTTCACCACCCAACCCACCCACCCTGGTCGCAGTAGCCGTATTGGCAATAGAAGAAGTCACAGCTCCATCATGGGCCCAACCCATCCTCAACTTCCTGGTAAACAGAGAGCTGCCGACTGACGAGATCTCGGCAAGACAAGTTCGACGCCGAGCCGGAGCATACACAATAATAAACAGAGAACTCGTTAGGCGCAGCGTCACTGGAGTCTTCCAGCGCTGCGTCGAGCCAGAGAAGGGCATAGCAATCCTCAAGGACATCCACCAAGGCGAATGCGGCCACCACGCGGCCTCAAGATCACTTGCCGCCGAAGCTTTCCGCCATGGGTTCTTCTGGCCGACTGCTTTGGAAGACGCCAAGGAATTAGTCAAATGCTGCAAAGGGTGCCAAGTCTTCAGCTCCAAGCAACACCTGCCGGCTTCTACACTCAAGACCATCCCCCTCACCTGGCCCTTTGCCGTCTGGGGATTGGACATGATGGGCCCATTCAAGACGGCGCGCGGCGGCATGACACATCTGCTTGTCGCCGTGGACAAATTCACCAAGTGGATTGAAGCGAAGCCAATCAAGAAGCTGAACGGGCCGACTGCCGTGACATTCATCGCAGATATCACCACCCGGTATGGCGTACCACACAGGATCATCACCGACAATGGCACGAATTTTTCCAAAGGAGCACTGGCACGTTTCTGTGCGATACTGGGCATCCGACTGGACTTAGCGTCCGTTGCCCACCCGCAGTCAAACGGCCAAGTCGAGCGAGCAAACGGACTCATCCTCTCCGGCATCAAGCCCCGACTGGTCGTACCACTTGAGCGTTCGGCCGGCTGCTGGCTTGACGAGCTGCCGGCCGTCCTCTGGAGTCTGCGTACTACCCCGAACAAGTCAACAGACTTCACCCCTTTCTTCCTTGTATATGGTGCCGAGGTTGTCATCCCAACTCACATTGAGTTCGACTCACCTCGGGTCACCATGTACACGGAGGCGGAGGCCAAGGAAGCGCGCGAAGACGGCGTTGACCTGCTGGAAGAGGGCCGGCTGTTAGCACTCAGCCGGTCCGCCATCTACCAGCAGGGTTTGCGCCGTTACCACAACTGGAAGGTCAAGCCAAGATCCTTCCAAGAAGGCGATCTTGTGCTCCGGCTGATCCAGCGAACAGCCGGCCAGCACAAGCTCTCGGCCCCTTGGGAAGGCCCCTTCGTCATCAGCAAGGCCCTAGGCAACGACTCCTACTACCTGATCGACGCACAGAAGCCGAAGGCACGCAAGAGAGATGATTCTGGCAAGGAGTCGGAACGACCATGGAACGCCAATCTCCTCCGAAGATTTTACAGTTATAAGCAGTATGTACCACGCTACCTTTTGTATTAAGTACAAGATAACGGGCCCCCCCAGGAGCACTCATGGACTACCATCTTTTATCTATGTATGACGAGTGTCATACCTATGAATGTATTACTACATTTGTTTTTCTGTCCGGCACCGGGTTCGATCAGTCGGCCTGGGGACTTGCCGCCTTGAGTTATATTAAAGTTCTACCTGCAGTCAGACAAGTAGTGTGCCGCCACCCAAGCCCTCTCTTGTTGAAAGTCGCAGCTCGAAGAATCGACTATCCGACTGGCAAGAGTCAAAGGCGGGAAAGGATGCCCACACGAAAAACGGCTAAGGACTAACGAACTTATATAACACAAGCCGGCCTCCCACCCAGCCAACCGGCTGTCAGAACAGCCGGCTGGCCGGCTTCCCATTCACCTTCCTACAATCTAAGAAAGCTAGAGTACTTGCCCTCCCAAACGGCCAAGCCCTTCCCCAGCCACAGACTGCAGAGCAGCTGTCCGGCTGGGAAGGCGGCGACCAAGGGAGGGCGGCAAAGGAAACAACCAAAAGGATGAAAAGCAAATACAATCGGAAGCCAAGCACATGCATGATTATATTTACACAAAAGGCTTTCGAAAGGCCGGCATTCAACATAGTTTGAATACACCCCAAGTGGGTGGAACTACGCAAACTTAACAAATATTGTTCAAAGAGTAATAAACAGGAAAGCAAAGGTGGCGGATCAGGCTAAAGGTGCAACAGGCGAGCCAGGCAGGTCAGTGGAGACGGCAGTGCTGGCTGGAGGAGTGGCCGGCTGGCGAGTCTCGGCTTGATCATCACCGGCTGCAGGCGGCGCGCTCGCACGCGCCTCGTTGCTGGAGGCACGATCAAGCTGAGGCTGGCCGGTTGCTCCACCGTCTGGCACGGCGTCTTCACCATCCTCTCCCTCCTCCTCTTCGCCCTCGTCGCTGGAGTCGATCTCCTCCGCCGAGTCCTCACCATCCGCTGGGTTCAGCCCAAACCACTCCTCCGGCTGAGCAACGCCGTCATCATCCACCTCAGGGGCAAAGGCACTGGTGTCGGTGTAGTCGGCGATCGTCGAGGCGCGCTGGATGATAGCCGGCCGCACCGCCTCCAGCTCCTCGTCGGCCTCCTGCCGCCAGGTGGCCAGCTGGTCCAAATCCAGCCCAGGATACCAAGCTCGGACGAACTCCAGTGCCCGCCTGGCGCCCGACCGAGCTGCAGAAGCTTTCCAGGCCTCGAAGCGGCCAACCGCTACCTCCAGCTAGTCCGCAGTCCGACTG
This sequence comes from Triticum aestivum, assembly GCF_018294505.1. Taxonomy (NCBI): domain Eukaryota; kingdom Viridiplantae; phylum Streptophyta; class Magnoliopsida; order Poales; family Poaceae; genus Triticum; species Triticum aestivum. Next base: position 186,393,048 of record NC_057811.1, on the reverse strand, counting down.
GGGGTACGGGGAACCACCTCGCCAGGCCAGAGGGCGGCCAGCACTTGCGCCCCAACGTGCTGAAGACGGCGGAGCATGCGGTGAGCCAGCTGGAGGCGGGCTTGGATCGCCAGAAGCTGCTCCTCAAGCGACCGGCCAGCATCCGGCGCGATCTCAGCTCCAGCCTGCCTTTACACCTCGCGGTGGGCCTCGATGACTTGGTTGGCGGCAACGGAGTAACCAGGGAAGTACTCTGCACAAGTAAGAAAGGAAGAGAAAAAACACAAAGTCAGAAAATGGACCAAATGGCAGGCGGCAAGCAAAGGAACGAAGAAGAAGGCGGCCTACCGTCAACCAAATGTTCGATCTGGCCATAGCCGTCGCTCAGCGATTGCCTTGCCTCAGCCCAGCTCACCGCCTCGGTCTCGTATTCGGCTTGGAGGGCGGCCTCGCTATCCTGCACCGCCTTCAGGGCCACCTTACTGCTCTCCTCCTGGTCGGCCAGCTTCTTGACCAAGCGATCACGCTCCTGAGCCAAGGCGTTGCACTCGGCTTCCTTGGCACGAAGGGCGGTCTGGGCCCCACCCAACTGCTCCGTCAGGTCGGCATTGGCCTCTGTAGATATGGCAAAAAGAAAAAAGCAATAAGAAAGAAGTCGCCAGGAAAGATCCGGCCCGACTGCTCAGCAGTCGGCCCGAATCTCGGGGACTACACCTAGTGGGTGCGCTGACGCGCCCCCACGTGAGATAAAAGATGAAGCACTTACTCCGGCTCTTAGTCAGATCAGTGGTCTTCTGGTTCAGCTCCCGGGCCTGGGAGTTGAAGGTAGCCGCGGGGAGGTTGTGATAGTCCTGCAAATAGGACAGAGGAGCGGATAAGAACAAGATAGCAATCGAAGTCTACTAAGAAGTTCCAAGCCGCCTGCTCAGGAGCCGACTCGAAACTCGGGGACTACACCCAGTGGGTGCGCTGACGCGACCCCACGGAAGAAATCAAGAACAAGAAACAAAAAAAGCGGGAAGACTCACCCGAATGGCCGTCAGCGTCGCAAGGAACTCTTGAGTATACTGTTTCAGCGCGGTGGCCTGGGATTGAAGCCGGTTCCGGACTTCTTGCGCCGCCCCGTTCAGCACGGCCGTTCCACCACCCGGCGTCCACCCTGAGCTGGCGCTGGCCGTCTCCAGGTCCTGGGCCGACGAGCTAGAGCCCGCAGCCTTCTGCGGGTCCGGCGCCGAAGTCGCCTTCCCCGCGCGCTGGCGCGATGGCGACCGGACCACAAGGTCTGCCCTCGCAGTCGGCTCGCCCCAACCGGTTGCATGGGCGGCGCGCTAGGTCGGCTGCCTTGGTCCGCCCCAGTCGACGATGGCGGTGCCGCCTCCCTCTCCCGAACGATGATGTCGTCCTCTTCCCTCTCCATCCCCGGCTGGTCGCCACCGGCTTCCTCCGGCGGGGGCTCCGGGATCTCGGGCGCCACAGCGCGCAGGGGGACGACAAGCTGCGGAGGCCGGTTACGCAGGGCCTCCGCCGCCCTCTCTGCGGCTGCAGCCTCCGCCTGAGCCTTGGCCGCTGCGTCGGCTTGTGCCGCCGCCGACTCATCCGCCGTCTCCTGTGCCGCCTTGGCAGCGGCCGCCCTCAGCTCCTCCGCCTCCCGCTCCTCCCGCGCATTCCGCTCCGTCGCCGCTTGAAGCTCGGCACGGGGGTCCACGCGGCGGGCGCTTGCAGATCCTCCCGCCGCTCCAACCACGGAGGCAGCAGCGGTCCGCTCAAGAGAAAGCAGAGCCCTGCTTGATAAGTCAAGACAAGGACTCAGAAGAATATCAACAAAAAAGAAGAAGGAATACGCGAAAGAATTGACACGTACGCCGAAACCATTTGTGGCTGCTTCACCACCTTGCGGAAGCGGGCAGCCTTCGCGGCTGCCTCGTCCCGCTTGGTCGCCGCCGCCGCGCTCTTGGGCTTCTTCGGCCGACTGCCGAATAGGCTCGGCGCGGCCCGGCGCTTCTGCGCGCCGCCTCAGGCAGCCGGCGCGGCAGATGAACCCGCGCCATGATCGGACGCCGGCTGGCGGCGTGGGACGACTTTCGCCTCGTCATCATCCGGCCAGTCGTCGAAGCTGGCTCCAAGCCCGGAGTCGCCTGCCTCGCCGCCTCCCCCCACGGTGTCGTCGTCCAGAGCGGCCGCCCCCAAGTCGGGGTCGTCCAAGTCGTGCGTTGTCCGGTCGGGAAGATATTGGCGCTCCACCCCCCGCTGCCCCGGCTGCCGGTCGAAGGAGGGGGCTCTGTCAAAACCAACCGACTAGTCAGAGTCGGCCAAGAGAAACTTGGTGACAAAGTAAAGAAGGGAAGAAAAATAAAGCTTACCATAGGCGGGGGATTGGCACGGGAGTATGGCTCCTTGCCAAACTGCCACTCGTCGTTGAGCTTGCAGTTCGTAAGATAGTTCACCATGTGAGCTACCTCTGCATGAGGCATCTCCTTGGTACACAGCCGACTCGGATCGAGTTGGCCGCTCATTTGACAAATCATATGAGGGCGGCCTTGGAGCGGGAGCACCTGGCGCGCCACGAAGGCGGTCAGCAGGTCGGGCCCGGTCAGGCCCTCCGACTGGACCATTACCCGGAGTCGCGCGACGGCGGCGGCTCCAGCAGGCGATAGCGTTCTGGCCCGATAGGACCATTGGGCCGCCTCCCAGCCGGCGGGCCGGCTACATAAGCCGGCAAGTTGACGAAGTCGCCTTGCGAAGCGACGTTCTTCACATAGAAGTAGGATTTCTGCCAGAGCTTCACCGACTGGATCAGCGTGATGGGAGGTAAAGGGTTGTCGGATACCGGCCTCCGCACCACGATGAAGGCGCCGCTCTGAGCCGGCACGCCCCTCATGGCGGTACCGAGCTTGGACTGGAAGAATTCCCCCCAGAGCTCGAGGGTGGGAAGGACGCCGAGGAAGCCCTCGCACAAAGTGACGAAGGCAGACAGCAGCACCACCGTGTTTGGAGTGAGGTGGTGCAGCTGGAGCTGGTAGAACTCGAGGAAGGAGCGGAAGAAGCCGCTCGCAGGCAGGCCGAGGACGCGCAGGCAGTGCGAGCGGAAGATTACCCGCTCGCCCTCCTCCGGCGCCGGCGAAATCTCCCTCTCCGGTGCGAGACGGACTCGTACATGATCCCTGCTGGGCAACCGCTGCGTCTTGCGGAGGAAGTCGATGTGGTCCGCGTCGACGTTGGAGCCATCCCAGTCTCCGCCGCGCGACATGAGGGCAAGAAGCCGAGGAAAAGGGCGCGGCGACGGAGAAACCACGGCCCCGCGGCGGCAAAGCTGCGGGGTAGTGCGATGACTAGAGGGACGGCGCGGCGGCGAGGGGCTGCAGCGATGGAGAGGAAGAAGAAGAAGATGGCGGAGCGAGGGCGAGCATGCGAGCGTCTGCCGCTCCTCCTCCTCCCCCTATTTATAGCCTCGTGCGGCGAAGCCGAGGAGGCGAGGCGTAGGGGGGACGTGGGATTAACTGCGCCCACTCCCCCATGTCCCGCGATTATTGCGCCCTAACGGCGTGCGGAAACTGCCGTTGGAAGGCGAACGGCCCGTTTTGGGCCACAGAAGATCCACACCTAGGCCTAGGCGTGGAAGTGGCGGGCCCAGGCCTGCGGCGGCGTCCCGTCGCGCGTGTGGGCTGGCAGGCTATTCCAGCCGGAGGGTGCCACGTGGCGCGCGGGCGGCAAGCGGCCGGCCCGCAACCTGGTGTGCGCGCCAGCTGGTTCCTGCCTTCAGACTTCGAAGCCTTACCAAGACAGCGCACCTGATCAAAGCCGGCTCCTAGCTGCTGGCTCTTAAAGATAGGAAGCTGATTGAGCTTCTCGTCCTCCTTTCAGCCACGAAGCCCAACCAGCTTCGGGGACTACTGTCGGAGTAAATGGTCACGGGTAGCCTAACCGACTCCCCCTGGCTCTTCAAAAATTATCGGGCCGATCAAGCCTTCAAGCACCCAAAGCACAGGGCCGCCTTCCCCTGGCCGGCTATCTCACAGGCCGACTACTGGAAGGCGACCCGGCCCTAAAAACCCTCCCGAAGAGAGCCACAAGAAGGCCGACTCCAAGAAGCCGGCCACAAGAGGACCGACTCCCAGAAGCCGGCCACAAGAAGACCGGCTCCACGATGCCGGCCACAAGAGGGCCGGCTCCCGGCAAGCAGCCAAGATTGCACCCTCGAGGACTGCAACCAGATAACGGTGATGAGACGGGGCGTGGCTACAGTAAAGCCTGCCACCCCCGAATCCCGGAGCGTGCATGGCCACAGTGCGTCGTACGGGTCGGCCATCCCCCGTCCGGCACGGCACTGTTGCCATGTTGACCATGACGCCACCCACAACAGGCCGTCAGTACGGCCCGCGGGCGGCGGGCCCCTTCAGCCAGAGAGATGCTCGAGGACGGCCAAGCCTCCCCCAGTCGGCCTGGGGTGTAGTCGGCCCCCAATAGCCGGCTACCTCCCTCACTTGAAGTATGTGCCTCATTAAGGAGACAAGACAAGGTAAGGCTATAGTGAGAGCCCGCCAGACGGCGGCACTGTAGCCGTGCTTACCTCGGCCAAGCCCTCGTCATCAGGGGCGAGGCTACAGTAACCAGCCACCGGCAAGACCCCCAGGCGGTGGGCCGGGCTGTCGGCCAAGAGGCCGGCAGCTGGCGGGACCCACCAGTCGGCGGGCCCCAGCGGCCGACGAAGAAGCAGGCGAATACAGAGACTGACGGCTAGGACCCGCGTCCAGGCGGATTACCATTGTACCCGTGGGGGGTAGACCTATATAAACCCCCCGGGGCACCCATGCAAAGGGTTGATCTCTTGAAGTTTTAGACACCACATAGAGAGAAGATGAGAGCTAGCCTTGCCCTTCTTCTTCCTCTAGCCAAACAGCTCAAGGAGCCACTTGTAGCCACTTGTGTTGATCTAGTGATCATGCGGAGACCCCGCAGAGTAGGACTAGGGGTGTTATATCCACGGAGAGCCCCGAACCTGGGTAAGATTCGCCGGCGTGCATGTCTTCGCCCTATCCCGTTTCCAGGCACCGGCGATGTCTTACTGGCTCCCACAATGATAAGCCACCCGTTGGCATATGTCGCACCTACCACCCAACAGCATTTAAACATTTTATAAAGACTTGGTTTCTCCACCAATATATCTTATGAATTATTTGTCAAAATAAAAACATTTTAGTTTTGACTTTTGAGAGCTTTAATTGTTTGACTTGTTTTTGAATTTGGATTTTGAATCGGTTTTGAACTAACATGAGATTAGCAACAGTAACGGAGGTGATGTGGCATCATTGGCAGAGGTTCATTGTAGCTTAATTATCCGGGCGTCACAAATCTCCTCCACTACAAGAAATCTCATCCCGAGATTTAAAAGGTAGAGTAAGGGGAAAGATGTGGTTACGAAATTCTATCGAGTCCTCTCGGTCTTGGTTGCTTTTCTCGAAGAGGTCAATCCATAGCGTTGATTTCTTGATTCCTATGCATCAATGCATGATGATGAAGTTGTCGTCCTTTCTTCAGGAACTCCATCGCACTTACGAAAGAATAAGGGGGTATTCCGGGAGAATGAACCTTTGTAAGGTTGTCTATCTGGTAGATAACATCAGGGAAGGTGGAGGAAAGTAATTCTTGAATTGAAACTTAATAAAATTTCGAGAGCAAAGTATGAAGGTAGCATGAGAAGTTTCGAGCGGGCATGCAATCGTTCGTTGCCCGAAACGGAGTGTGAAAAGGGGTTCAGAGCAATGAGAATAAGTATTGTGTCTGATACCAGAATAGGTCACTAGGAAGGTGGCTCATGAATTACATACGAGGTCACGCGCGAGGAATAACTATGGAAACAGGGGTTGTACAGGAGAGTCAGGTTTCGATCCTGTGGAACTATGGGTTATGGGCCCACCATGTGGGTTAAAAGTAGAAAGGGCAGTGATATTTTGCACAGGCATGATAACAAGGCATGTCAAAGGATAGCCTATCAATTATGTCGGCAACGTCGGTACCAAGGGCTAGGGACGAAGAGAACCATCTTCCTGCCTATTGAACGAGGCGGACCAATAGGTAAAGTTCTCGTCCATCGATAGTTACCGGAATGTTATCTGCAATATTAACTGGGTCTTATTGACAGAGTGGTACAATGAGATGCTTACCTAAGCAGGGAATTCTCACTACTCAGTTAAGTCAGATTACAAGAAAGGTTAAATAAAACAATGGAAAGGAAACACAACTATTAGATCAAACTGAACAATGGAAAGGAAAATGTGTTTAAACACATATTTTAGGGGTATATCCTTCCCAAGGACAAGCAGAGCATGATATCCATGACAGGATAGAAAGTAGAAAACCATTTAGGTAAGGGGAGAGTAATTTCATGACATAACCCAAACAACGGTGTGTGGATAATGGACAAAGAAAATTTAGCATTGTTCTTCAAATGCTCTTATTGAAAATCGGAGTACCACAGACATGCTTCGAGATAGCATTGGCATGGTCTTCAAGCAAAGGTCGGACTTTGGATACAAAGGCTCCATCGGAAACAACTGATAGAATAAGTCTTACAATTTCCTCATGGAAGAATGGATAACCTTGCTGAAAAGGAATCTATAACAACAGGGCCTCCGGCCAGGTGTGCTAGGCACGACATCACCTTACCGGGTCACATAAAGACCATTGTTATAACTCTTGGAAATATGTTCCAACCATCATATCTGGTCGAGATTCAGATCTGATTGGTGTCAGGATAACTCAGACTCGGGATGCCTAAGAAGAAAGGTGCAACACAAATTGTCGAGATGATATTGTAAGATTCTCGGGAATTGAACTATGGAAGTGAGTTCTGAAACAAGAGTTCATCATTAAATCAAAGAGAGGGTGAGGGGGTGGCTGATGGACTCAACGACAATTCATCGAGATTTCCAAAAGATGGATTTCCAAGGGTATGTGAACAAGGAGATAACATTTGTCAGTTTAAATGGTATAGTGATGTACGCTCGAGGGAAACATACACAATTAAACATTACTTGAATGGTGCACACGAAATATGGGCTTAGCTAGCATGATCAATGTTAGAATGGTGATTCACTAACCAAAAGACTTAGAATGAAGCTATCAACCATTAACTTCAAGCAATAGGGTTGCTAGAAGTTTTGGAATTACACATCACAGTCCATTTGTCGGTGGTTAGAAACAACACGGTGACCAGGGAAAGAACGGTGATGGTGATAAGTATCACTTGTATCAAGAATTCTCCAGAGGTTGTGAAATTCCCATGACATCCCTAACATAAAAGATGGTAATACTCCAAGGTAGAACATATCACAAGCTGGATAAAAAGGAACTCAAGGTACTACACCAAACATGAACAAGTTTGTGTTGGAGGGAGGGCAATAACATTGTCGATGATAACGCAAACCATCGAGGGGCAAGGATGGCATTTCTCATCATGAATTCAATTGACATCTTGGAAGGAGTCAAAATATTGATGATGATCACGACAAATTTTGTCGAGAGGCTCCATGAAGACGCATTCGAACAGCGACCGCATCAAGCAAAATAACTGATGAAGCGGAAGATTATTACAACCACGAATATGACATAAACTCAGAATCAAGCTTGTTGTATGAGGAGAAATGATATGACGAGGAAGATTGACGTAAACTTAGCTCATCGTCGAAAGTTGTGCTCCGGGAATAAGGACAAGGTAGCACAGTTAAAATTAGACGATAATGATATAGACGATCAGGCTAGGAATGACGTGATGGAGAATTAAACTTCCCAACAACAAAGTACTAGGAGTAGTGAATCACATTGTGGATTTGATTCACTATTCGATGTTCTCGGTTGACGACAACCCATAACCCGTGGAGTGGCTAAGACAGGGAAAGGTACTACTTCATCAGAAATTCATAAGATATAATGCAATGGCGTGATATCCTCGAGATTCCTGGGGGTAATACTCGAAGGTAGAGCAGAATAAAGGTTGAAGTGGTGTATTTATCTGCAGAAGACGAGTGTGTAAACTTGTCTTGGAAATGGAAGCGAAGGAGAACAATATGATCGAAACCACATTTGTAAATGATCAAACCACAAATACAAGATGAACTTATAACAAGGAGGGAATATTTTTACAAGAGCTTCAATGATAGGGGCTACATCGTGTCCATGGGCATGAACACCAAGTTCAAGGTCGACTCCTACTTCTCCAATGCATGACCATTCATTCACCGCTCTATTAAAAATGATTTGAGTGTGAAAACCTACCTGGCGAATTATCAGAGGAGTATGAACCATGAAATTCCGGGTTCACACAGATTAAGGAAGGCGTAGGTTCAACCCATCGGGGCATCTTAGAAACATATACCACAAGCTTCAAGAGTAAATATCACCAACTCGAGAGCAGAGCATGGTTGGCCAAAACAGAGAATTAGATTTATCAATGGCATTATGTATCAGGGAAAGAACTTCTCGAGATTTTTGGATACGAAGGACACTGTTGGATGATAATTCAACAAAGGACACGATGGTCCATAATGGAGCTGATGTGAGCACCGGCACAATCAGAGGAAGAAACAATGCAAAGGCATTGGATTATAGAAACAACTACCTAATTCAAAGCTTAGTTGCAAAGGAATTATGAATTCCAATTCAAGGGATCAGAAGCAATGCTCTAATTAGGCCTGGATAAGTTGAATGGTCTTAGGGGTACAATCAACGACAATTTGATTGGTCGAGAACCAGCTACTGTTCAAAATGATGTGTGAGCCGGAAGGATGAATTCTAGGATCTGATTGAGGATTGCGAGCATCTGCAGCATAAATCAATGGACTCGAAATGATAATGACAAAGGATACTAATAAATATTGCTAGACATATGGGACGTAACCATAATGCGAGCAGACAAGTATTTGTGGAGCAATAGTTGGCAGAGGATTACCGAAAGATCGGATAGTATTTCTAGGTATCTTGTGAATTATATGAACAACTAGGGATGAAAAATTCCTCGATAAGTGTGAATAATTCTTCGTAGGGGTATTCATGAAGCAAGGAACTAAAAGGCAGTGGCATAAGGGATTCTTAAAAAGTGGGAGAATAATTCGATGCATCTTGTAATAACAAGAGCAGCTGGGAATAAAACTAAGAATGACATGTGTGTATTTATCCATAGGGATATATTGGTGGTAAAGAATTGCAAAAGCAACGGGCACAAAGTCTCGAGGGAACATCAGAGAGTATCTTCGGAATCCTCAGGTGCAGCAGTCGATCATCTGGAATGAAGGGGCTCTCCGGTAGGTAGTGGTTACGAGAACCTAGAGTTAGAATTAGTAAAATCATTTAACCCGGGTAGAAGAGAGATTAGAATCCCAGAGTATAGACGAGGAATAAAAGATCCTAATACCACCCAATGGCGACGTGGGCCCGTAAGCCACACAGCCATGTTAGTAAAAGTTTTTCCAATTATTAGGCTCAACTTCGGCCAAGGAGTTTGGAAGGGGGATTCCTACGGGCAGTCGGCTCTGATACCAACTTGTGACGCCCTGATTCAATCATACACTAATCATGCACGCAAATGTGTACGACCAAGATCAAGGACTCATGGGAAGATATCACAACACAACTCTAGACACAAATAAAACAATACAAGCTTTATATTACAAGCCAGCGGCCTCGAAGACTCAAATACAAATGCTCAAAGACGCAAGACTTAGCGGAAGCAACAATATCTGAGTACAGACATAAGTTAAACAAGTTTGCGTTAAGAAGGCTAGCACAAAAATAACAACAATCGAAAAGGCAAGGCCTCCTGCCTAGGACCTCCTAACTACTCCTCGAAGCCAAACTCCACGTAGAAACATCCTCGGGATCCTCTGGCTCCTGGACTCCAACATCTGGTTGCGACAACCAGATATAGGAAGGGGGAAAAGGGGGAGCAAAGCAACCATGAGTACTCATCCAAAGTACTCGCAAGCAAGGATCTACACTACTTATGCATTGGTATCAATGAAATGGGTAGTATATGTGGACTGAACTGCAGAATGCCAGACTAAGAGGGGGATAGCTAGTCCTATCGAAGACTACGCTTCTGGCAGCCTCCATCTTGAAGCAGTAGAAGAGAGTATATGGTAAGTTAACCAATGTATCATCGCATAGCATAAACCTACCCGGTGGTCCTCTCCTCGTCGCCCTGTTAGAGAGCGATAACCGGGTTGTATCTGGCACTTGAAAGGGTGTGTTTTATTAAGTATTCGGTTCTAGTTGTCATAAGGTCAAGGTACAACTCCGGGTCATCCTTTTACCGAGGGACACGGCTATTCGAATAGATAAACTTCCCTGCAGGGGTGCACCACATTTCCCAACACGCTCAATCCCTTTAGTCGGACACACTTTCCTGGGTCATGCCCGGCCTCGGAAGATCAACACGTCGCAGCCCCACCTAGGCACAACAGAGAGGTCAGCACACCGATCTAAATCCTATGCGTGCAGGGGTCTGGGCCCATCGCCCATTGCACACCTGCACGTTGCGTATGCGGCCGGAAGCAGACCTCGCCCCCTTAATACAAGCGCAGGCTTACGGTCCAATCCGGCGCGCGCCGCTCAGTCACTGACGTCCAGAAGGCTTCGGCTGATACCACGACGTCGAGTACCCATAACTGTTCCCACGTAGTTGGTTAGTGTGTATAGGCCAGTGGCCGGACTCAGATCAAATACCAAGATCTCGTTAAGCGTGTTAATTGATGTAACCGCAGACGCCGACCAGAGCCAGGCCCACCTCTCTCCAAGGTGGTCTCAACCTGCCATGTCGCTCCGCCACAAAGTAACACTCGGGGGCCGTCGGGAACTCAAGCCCACCACTACCGGGATGGAACCACCTGTCCTTTCAGCCCTCACATCGGAATCACTTGCGGGTACTCTACAAGCCGACCCGACTTTAGTCACCACATGTATCATATAATATGTATGTAAGTATATACCCGTGATCACCTCCCGAGCGATCAGGGCCCGGTAGTATAGCATGGCAGACGGACAAGAATGTAGGGCCACTGATGGAATACTAGCATCCTATACTAAGCATTTAGGATTGCAGGTAAGGGTAACAGCTGTAGCAACAATGACAGGCTATGCAGCAAAATAGGATTAACCGAAAGCAGTAACATGCTACACTACTCTAATGCAAGCAGTAGAGAGAAGGAATAGGCGATATCGGGTTGATCAATGGGGGGCTCGCCTGGTTGCTCTACAGACAGAAACGGACCCTCGAAGGTGAAGTAGTCGATCACTGATTCAACCGCGGTCTCGGGGTCTACCGGAAAGAAGTAACGAAGGGGGAACATAATAAATAACAGAGCAATCAAAGCATCACAAAACATAACATGGCAATACGCGGTGCTAGGTGTGCCCTAACGCAGTAGTAGGTGATACCAGCGAAGGGGGGAACAACCGGGAAAGTATTCCCGGTGTTTTGCGTTTTCGGACAAATGAACCGGAGGTGAAATGTTGCACGTTCGCCATGCTAGGGACGTGTGGCGCACGAACGGGCTGCGTATTCGGATTCGCCTCGTCGTTCTGAGCAACTTTCATGTACAAAGTATTTTCATCCGAGCTACGGATTATTTCATATTAATTTTCAAAGTTTTAATCAATTTCTAAATTATTATTATTATTAAATTAATTCGAAAATAGCATTACTGCATCAGCAAGACGTCAGCATGACGTCAGCAGTCAACAAAGGTGTTGACTGGCTCGCTGACGTGTGGGTCCCGCATGTCATTGACTGTTCAGGTTAATTAGGGTTTAATTAAGCATGGTTAATTAAGTTTAACTAAACTAGATTAATTAAGTTAATTAATTAATTTTTTATCTATTTATTATTATTATTATTCCTTTATTTTTATAAAAAACGTTCCAGGGGCTGGGCCCCACTTGTCATTGGCCCCAGGGGGCCTTTACGGGTGCCGGGTTATCGGGCGCAGGGCGAATCGGGGCGGGCGGAACCGCCCGAACAAGGGGACGTTCCAGGGTGCCGGCGCGGCGCCGGCAGGTGGGTTGCACGGGCGGCGGCGGCACTGGCGGAGCAGAGCCGCGGCTGGGGTAAGTCGCGGCAGTAGAGTAGCACGGCTGCAGCGGGGCGGTCGGGTTGGGCGCGAGCGTCGGGCAAGGACGCGGCAGCGAGCGAAGGCGGCCG
>NC_057811.1:186346784-186380411 GCF_018294505.1 Triticum aestivum | reverse complement strand
TCGGCGAGGTCTTCGGGCGACCATGGTGCGACGCACGACGGCGGCGTCGAGCGGCGGGACCGGAGCCGGGCCCCGATCCAGATCGGATCGGGGGAGGGGGTGGCGACGTGGGGGGGAGTGGGTGCGTGGGGGGTTAGGGTTTGACCGGGGTGGGGGGAACGGGGCCATATAGGCCAGGGGAGTTGGGGTGGGCCAACCTGGCTGTTGTCTGGGCCAAGGCCTAGGGGAAAGGGGGTTTCCTTCTTCTCTTTTGTTTTCGTTTGTTTTGTCTTCTTTTACTTATTCATATTTTTTCTTTTCTGTTTTCTTTTAGTTGATAATTATTTTAGTTTTAATAAAATACCAAAGTGGCACCTAAGTTGATGTTACAAATTATGTCACAACCACAAAAAGTTTCATCCCAAAATAATATAGTTTAGTATTTTACAAAATATAAAAGGCATTTAATTAATGGTTTTAGCTACTGATTTAATTAGTTTAGTGCATTTAAACATTTTATAAAGACTTGGTTTCTCCACCAATATATCCTATGAATTATTTGTCAAAATAAGAACATTTAGTTTTGACTTTTGAGAGCTTTAATTATTTGACTTGTTTTTAAATTTGGATTTTGAATCGGTTTTGAACTAACGCGAGATTAGCAATAGTAACGGAGGTGACGTGGCATCATTGGCAGAGGTTCGCTGTAGCTTAATTATCCGGGCGTCACAGTCTTCCTCCTCCTCCTGATCCTCCTCCCACTCCTCCAGGTCACCGGCGCTCGTCAGCGTCAAGCCCGAGCCCATGGAAACGCCGCTCTGCCGGTGCACCCGCAGCGCTGCTCTCGTCATCAACGAGGGCGACCGTGCCTCCTCCTCGGCTCCTCCCCGCCTCGTCAGGTTGAAGACGGAGCCGGGGCTCGCCACCGTGAAGAGCGAGAACGATGACGCGCTTGACGACGAGGCGGCCATGAAGTGGGCGCGGGATGATTGGGCACGGCTGGAGATGGAGCGTCAGCGCCGTGCCCGGGAGGAGATCACCGCGCGCCGCCGTGGGCACGACGAGGGCGGCGTCATCGTGCTTGAGGACAGCGACAACGATGCACCGCCGCCGGCCAAACCAGTCCGCCAGGGCGACCCCGACCAGGGGTCCAGCAGGGACGGCTGCGTGAAGAAGGACGACGACGACGGCGGCGGCAGCGCCGCCGCGTTCAACGAGTTCTTCGGCCTGTAAGCGCGGCCCTTTTGTTTTTTAGATAAATTTATGTTTTCTATGTAAAAAACTGTGGAACGCCTATGGCATGTTTGCCGAATCTATGTCCTGTCTTCCAAATTTTGACCGAATATTTTTTTCAAAATGATTAAAAAAAGGGCGTCTAAAGGCGACCCTGGGGCGGCAGCTGGGAACCCGATCGCCCCCACGGCGAAAATATCGCCGGTTCGCCCTTAGAACACAAACTTGGAACAGCCAGAACTTCCACTCATGAAAAAAAACAATTATTTGCTCTCCAAAGTAGACCGAATATATCCATAGTTAATATAATTCAATTACGTTTCAGTCACAAAGCTTAAATAGTACCAACAGAGAAATCAGATAAGCGGCCTCGCATGCGTTGACAAACAAATCTGCAACTTGATACCAAACAAGTATCGAAATCCTTCTATTTAAATACCCTAGGACAATCAACGGTATATTACATAGCAATCAGCATCCTTGTTCTCCGGCCAGTTTGAACCATTATGGAGCAGTGTTATACCCCCACTAAATCTGTCTATGACTGCTTCAAAGACATGGCTCTGGCGCGAAGGTTGAGAAATATCCCCCTTCAGGAAACAAAAAGATGACCACATAAGAGCAAGCCTTTTTAGTTGGGAAAGAAGCTACCAAAGGCAAAAGAACATTACCAGCAACATGCAACAAAGCTGTGGACAATCACCCGAAACTGCAAAGGCACGTATTGATGGTTTATCCAACCAACTACTGGCCAAAACTGTGCATTGAGAGGATCTATTAATGAGCTGTAACGACAAATTGTAAGGCAAGTAGCAATATTGAGAGCAAATTACATACCATCCAAGCAGACAATTGCACTGACAGATATTGTTTCTTCACCCTAGTCTTCACCTCCTTGAAAGGCCTCTCTGCATTCCGACTTGTCAATAACCCATGAGCGTGGAGTAGACCTCCCCCCAAAAAATAATACGTAGTGGAGTAGACTAACCAGGCAAAATATCTATAGATTCAGTACTTCCATTCGATTTAAAGGCAACCATCTTACTGGAACACACAACACTATTACATGATTCAGGCAACTGGTAGGATTAAACTGATTCCCCCAGTTTACAGATATCTCGGTCACACAGAGATATAATTGATCGGTCTTTGGACCCTAGATCTATATGACCTCCAATATTAAGGGGAATATGTTTAATAAGGTTTGCTGTATGTTTCAAACGTCATGACTAGAAGGAGGAAAGAAACTCAAAGGGATATTCTGGACCAACAAGCTGAGAAAAGTACAGAAAAGCCTGGTTCTTATGTTTTGTTCAGTAAACGGTTTTCTAAACTCTACTATGCTAATACCTCCTGCTATATCAAAGTAACATACTCGAAAGATGGCAAGTAAAATTTCAAATCATCATTGGCAGTTGGCATGGTATGATGCCAAAGGAACTCTTCCGGTTGGTACAAAATCAAACTATTTGACACTTACAGACTTACTCTCAACAACATATCCATAATAGAATAAGAAGAGTAAATTGTTCCAGGGAGAGGAAGTGATCTGCTCCAGCAACACCTGGAAATAGTACGAAACATCTCAAAGCATTCTAACATACCATCAAGTACAGATTGTCCACCAGTGCTTGTTTGACTTCAATCATGATGTGGGAAAATTTGCTGGCAACAGACATCATAGACTAACTAAGTTGCTGATGCTTTACTAGTATGGTAAATTCACACTTTTTTTTGCGGGAAACTAAGGGTGTGTTTGGTTTCTGTCACGAAGTGGAACGGCACAGGTCGGTTCCATCCCTGGGGCTCATTCCCGTGTTTAGATTGTCCAATGACAAGAACGCACCGATTCCTGGGAACGACATATTCTCTCTTTATGCGGAACCGAGTCGTCTCTCCAAATAAAGCGGACGACGCGGAATGGCTCCCTGAGCGCCCCGCTTATCTCTCTCTCGTATCTCTCTCACATCCGGCAAGCACAGGGAGGCGGCTGGAAGCAGGCGAGCGACGGCGGATCGGTACGAAGCCATGCTCCCAGACTCGCCGCCGGCACACTTGCCGCTGACGCTGGTGGCGACGACCGGATCATGGTCGTCCCCTCCCCTTCCCTTCCCGTCAGATCCGTCAAGGTCCAGCGACGGCAACGGCCATCTCCGGTTGCCTATGGATCCTCTCTCCCGCTCATCTACCCCCACAGTCACACTCATGGCGCTGCTGCTTTCCTTGCCGGCGGCAGCCCCGCGTGTGTCGTGCGTGCGTGCTGCTCCTAGCTGGCCCTTGCGTGCGTCCTGCAAGTGCTGCTCATGGCATGCAACTGCTACAATTCTTGTTGTGTGTCGTGCTGCTCCTGCTGTCTTCCCACTGAATTTGATGTTTTATGTGTAGATGACAGAAAATTGATGAAGTTCTACGGCTAATTGTTGCTAATGGCTGACAGGCAAATATGTATCACTTGTTTTGGGCATATACCATCATTTGCTTGAAAGAATTGCTGTGTTGATGATTTCCTTTTACCTCCATATATGCGTCTTGTTTGTGTTTGATGTCAAAGTTATATTGTACATAATCACAAGAAAACAACAGATATGAAGAAATCCATTCCGTTTCGCTCTCTAAAACCAAACACCGAAATGTAACCGTTCCATTCCTTCGAATTGGCTCTACCAAACACAAGGACGGAACCAACCCATTCTAGTGGAATGGAACCATGACATTCCATTCCACTTCGTTCCCAAACCAAACACACCCTAAAGTCAAACATTTGCAATGCCAGGATGTACTGTGCTTTACTTATATGTGCACTATCATTGGCAGCAGAACTTTTTTATACATGGCCACCACAAGAAAGAAGTGAACAATGGTGTTGATTATAAGAGCATCTACAACCGGACTGAGCTAATTTGACGCCCTATACTTCCGCGGACGCGTCAGAAAAGAAAGAATAAACAAAGAGAAAAAGTGGTTCGTGGTGGGCCAAATCCAACCTGGACTGCCCGGACACGCCCGAGCACCCTCATATCCTCCCCGCATATGGGCTGGATATGAGGGTTCGTGGACAACCCGGACACATGAGGACAATTTGAGGGGCCTGGTTGGGTGACTTTTTTCCTTCTCTCTCATGACCGGGCTGTCTCCCCAGCAGACATATAGGGGGAAAGTTGGGGGTCCGGTTGCAGATGCTCTAAGATGGTCAAAGTTATACCTTCTTAGCTACAGTTTTGGTATCCTTCTTCCCTTTAAAGATATAATCCAACACTTTATGCAGGAAATGCCCAAATGGGCCACCATATGCAAACCCAAATATCTGCAGCAAAAAAGCACACTGTTACATTAGAACACGCAAATGCATGCAAGAAAGCATCATAAACAACACAAGATAAGCATATAACACAAATGGACATCTACAATTATGTTCTTACGAGTTAGCAACATCAGAGAGGATAAATTTTGTGGACAATTTGTGCAGTACTATCTGAAGTGCATCAGATGTCAATATCTTTGGTCCATTAGAGAAAGTAACAGGTGAAAAACAGGGTTCAAATCAATGTTCTTGTCTAATCTAAAGTCTTAGAATCGTCAGTTTTCAATTTCATCTACTTTAATATGACACAACTACACAACTTGCTGTGAGTTTAGGTTATGATGCCTCATGAAATCCAATAACATAGTATTAGTCAAGACAATAGACGAAATAGAGAAGCCCTCTGCCCAAAAGCCAAGGACAAGTTATCTTTAACAGATTTCCACAGATAGTGTGGATGCATATTGTCCTTAACACAACTGTACATTATGCCATACATTCCTCTTTGACGCAATTGTATATCACACCGCAACAATTCACCAACATATATATGAACAAGTGAAGCATAACAAGGCAATGGGAAGTAGCTTATGTCAGAGAAGCAAGTAAGAACCAGAACAAAGATAATGTGAATCATCATTCTGAGATGAGGTCAGATGTAACAAATCTGTACAGGATACCTAGCGACCAATAAGTCTGCAATGAGCACTAGCAACTAATGTTCCCACTAATTTCTATGTGTGGCAACTCAAATCACACAAGAATAACAACCAACGCGGCACATCGCATCCACTGTGTTGAGTATCGTGATTAATTAGGAAACATAGGATAGACTAGGAATTATTCCATCTTGTCTTGTACTCCAAATTGATCATGTACTCCTATATATATGCCCACGAGGCTCAAGCAATACAACAATGCATTACACCAATCCCTCTTTCTAACATGGTATCAGCCGCAAGTTCTTAGACCTAGCCACCGCACGCTTCCGCAATGCGCTGCCCCTGGGGAGGTCGATATCCATGATCTCCGCTTGGGCCGCGCGACCCGTAGCAAGGTTCGTCCGCCGATTTGTGATCGGCTGCCCTGGTGAGTTTTTCCGATCTCTTGATCGGTTTTCTCTCTGCCGGTCGTTTTCACAGGTATTTTCTTTTTTGGTTCAACGATCATACATCGGATTATGTCGCCCACAGCCGCCGTCGACCCCCGCGCGCCTCTACTCCGATATCGGCGCGACCCCCCGGCGGCCTTGCGCGACACGCCGACCTGTCACGGCCGTCGTCAGTTGCTGCCCGTCGGTCTACACCGGCCGTCACCGCCTCTACTCCGACATCAGCACGACCACCCGGCCTCTTCTCCAACCCGACGGCCTCGCGCGACGTGGCGGCCTTCACGGCCGTCCGCCGCGCGTCTGCCCGCAGGTCGCTTTGTGCCGGCCGTCGCCGCCCTGCTCCAAACGGACTCCTGCATAACCTACCGTCTCCGCCGCCGCCGTATGGCCGTCTCACGCATGGTGCTGCGTTCGCCGCTCGGGCGCTATCCGCTCGTCCGCACACCGTTCCCCATCGGCCGTCGTCGCCTAGGTCTGCTCGACCACCTCGCTTCATTGTCTGCACCGCCATCATCATCACCGAGCAGCGTCCCCAACCAGCGTCCCCAACCTCGTGTGCGGTCGGATTGATCACCTGCCCGCCCGCGATCCGCTCCATCCGCGTCGCGCCACGACCTGATCAGTCGCCCCGACCCGCCTTGCTTGAGCAACCTCGTTGGTTTTCACTCCAGCCACAACTTCCGCGATGCATCGACCATTACGACTACGGGGGGATGTCAGTCGGCTTACCTTGGGATTCTTCACCAATCTCACAGTCTGCGTCACTACTGTTGTGACTGCGCGGGGGGGGGGGGAGTGTTGACTATCGTGATTAATTAGGAAACATAGGATAGACTAGGAATTATTCCATCTCATCTTATACTCCAAGTTGATCATGTACCCCTATATATATGCACGAGGCTCAAGCAATACAACAATGCATTACAGGCAATGGGTAGGGTATGGGGCGGGTAGAGGAATACCATACTCATACCCGTGTAGTTAATGGATACAAAATTCTACCCATATCTGTACCCATGGGTATGAAACTTTACCCATACCCATACCAGGCAGGTACCCGTACCCGTTGGGTACCCAATGGGTAGATCAAACAGTACACAAGTTATTCGCAATACATTCATCTATAGCACATTGGACAAAAGAACATTGATCTCTACTCAATAACAGGTAGATGAGTACATGACAATTATCTCAATTCAAATTTACAATTGGTGACAACTTTAACCATAGGTTCACAAGCTCACAACTTTAGCATATCTACACTTGTGAATCATGGGTAAGGTTCACATGTAAGTATAAATGGGTAGGGTATGGGTATATCCATGGGTAAAAGGGTTTACCCGTCCCCTACCCATGACTTAGAGGGTAGGGTATGGCTAGCACCCGTGGGTATAAAATTATGCCCATACCCTGCCCATACGGGTACGGTATCCACGGGTACCCGTACCCATGGGTAAAATCGCCATCCTTTTACACCAATCCCTCTTTATTCCTTCTAATACACTGATCCAAATTGCCTCAAACCTACACCGTGCTCTGAAGTGTCAAATCACGGGCTACGTACGTCAAGTCATTGTTCAATTGAATCCGAAGAAACATCGTTCCAATTATACATCACTTGTGGAGTACTCCCACTCACATGGTCCTCCTACAACTAAAGCCTCTACCCTACTAAGAGGATGAAACACAACTCCATGTACAGAATCAATCTAGTATCCACAAACAAGAGGACGCCTCACATCTACACCAGCAATAATCAAGAAAAAGAAACAATAAATCGTTCAGCAACCTCACCATCTTGAGCAGGAGGCGGCGCTTCTCAATCTTCTGATATCCAGAGAGCTTCTGCGCCACGGAGTCGCTGACGCCTGCGAGGCACCCCGCAGTGATCATCTGCACTAGCCAACTTAACCGAGGCTTAGAAAATTCCCCAAACCAATCAATCAAATCCAGTGAAAACTGCAACAAAAGGCGAAGACCTTGGTGCGGAGTGGGTGGCGCTGCAGCTGGAGCAGGTACTGCCTCCAGGCCCTGCGAGCCAACGAGTCCCCTCCCCCTGTTCCTCCCCCAGCTCCTCCAGTTCCTCCTGCCATGGCAGCTGGTGTCGGGCTCTGGGCTTTAGCGTGGTCCTAGATCTGTCTACCTAGAACCTATTCCTCGAGGGCACACTTTGTATTCTCGCGCCGAGATGCGAATTCTTTTTCTTTTCTTTTTCTAGAAGAAGATGCAAATTCATTTAGTCCTCTTTGGTTCATCCACGAATATAATGTTGCTCGGTTTTCTTGTTTTTTTTACTCCCTACTCCCTCCGTCCGTGAATAAGTGTACATGTAGGTTTTGTTCTAAGTCAAAGTTTAAAATATTTGACCAACTTTATAGAAAATAATAGTAACATATATGACATCAAATTCATATATTATGAAACTACATTTGAAAACAAATCTAGTGGTACTAACTTGGTGCCATAAATGCGTTTACTTTTTCCTAGAAAGGTGGTCAAATTTTTTAAAACTTTGACTTAAGACAAAAGCTAGATGTACCCTTATTCACGGACGGAGGGAGTATGTTTCAAATAGGGATGTAAACCGGGTCCCGCTTAATCCCGTTTAAGTCCATTTATAGTCTAACAATTCAATAAAGTTTACCCTCAAAATAATAATTCAATAAAGTTTTTTTTGGAGAAAACGAACTATCGAGCTAGCTAAAACTAACTAAACGGGACTTGCGGGCGCGGTTTAGTGTATTAGTTTAAAAAAATCAAACCACTTTACGTTTGATCAAATTTGCGGATAAATATATCAAATCGGTATATTTAGATTTATCATGAAGTGAATTTCATATTTTATTTATTTACTATTGTGGACGTCAATATTTTCCGTTCTAAACTTGGTCAAAATTCAAGAAAACTGACTTTTAGAAAACTAATACACCTTGTATTCTGAAACTGATGGAGTATTTGGTTTCTGATTAGGGATATGATGGAGTGGGTTATTTTATTTATAATGCGGTATTTTGGTGCACATTTTACGGTGTGATTCTGTGCTATCTGTTAATCAACCCATACTTAAGCGGAGACATTTTCTATGTTGGTGGCTGCATTACTATATTGGTGCTACAGTGTCACATCTAGTGCTTCTTCTTTTTTTCTAGTTGGCGAAAGGGTGCGCGGATTGATGTACTTTTAGAGGTCATTTGTTACTTGGTTTGAAAAATCATTGATCTGATCAAAATCTTGAACCAAATCCAAAGTTAAATACCTCAATCGAATGAAAAACCTTCAAAATTAGGGAGCACAATGAATTAAAAATATTGAGTGTGAGAGCTCCTTGAGAAATTATTAACACGATCAAAATCGCGTGAGCTAATTCCATATTTAAGACCTCAATTGAATATAAGACCTTTAAAATTAGAGAGCATGGTGCATAGTTAATTAGAAGTATTGAATGAGAGAGGGCAAATAATTGACCTGGTCAAAATCAGATGAGCCAAATCCAAATTGAAGACCTCAATTGAATATGTGGCCACTAAAATTAAGGAGCATAGTGTATTTACTAGAAGGGTTAGGCGCGCTTTGCTGCACCATTGGTATTATTGGGTTTTAAAAAAAACTACTCCCTCTGTTTCAAAATATAAAGTGTATTACATTTTTTTAAAGTCAAACCTTTTAAGTTTGATCAATTTTGTAGAGAAATATATGAAGATCTATAATATCAAATCTGTATGATTAGATTCATCATGCAATGAATTTCCACACTTTTTTGTTTAATATTGTGGATGTCGATATTTTTTTACTCTGAACTTGTGCAAAGTTATAGATATTTGGCTTTTCAAAAACTAATACTCCTTATATTTTGGGATTGGTGTAGTATTTAGTTTTCCAGGTGGGGGATATGATGGAATTTGTCTATTTTTCTTTATAATATGATGATTTGGTGGGCCTTTCGTGGTGTGATTCTATGTTATCCGTTAACCAACCTATATTTACGTGGGGGAATCTCTGCTTCGCTAGCTACATGTACTATATTAGTGTTGTAGTATCACATGGTGGCACTTCTTCTTTTTTTTGTAGGTGATGGAAGGGTGCACGAGATTTATATATCTATAGGACGGTTGTTGCTGATTGATTTAGAAAATTGTTGACCTAATCAAAATCATGAACTGACACATCTCCATCGTATCTACTTTTTCAAACACTTTTGCTTTTGTTTTGGATTCTAATCTGCATGATTTGAATGATACTAACCCGGACTGACGTTGTTTTCAGTAGAACTATCATGGTGTTGTTTTTTGTGCAGAAATAAAAGTTCTCAAAATTGGACGAAACTTTTTGGAGATTTTTTATGGAATATATGAAAAATACTGGAACGAAGATCCACCAGAGGGGGGCCACATGTTGCTCACAAGGCAACGGGCGCGCCCTGTTACCTTGTGGGGCCCACAGGCAGTCGTCTGGCCTAATCTCTACTCTATAAATTCCGTTTCGTCGAGAGAAAAATAAGAGGAGAAGTTTTGTCGCGTTTTACAATAAGGCGCCGCCGCCACCTCCTGTTCTTCATCGAGAGGGCTGATCTGGAGTCCGTTCGAGGCTCCGGAGAGGGGGATTGTCGCCATCATCATCACCAACCCTTCTTCATCTACAACTTCATGATGCTCACCACCGAGAGTGAGTAATTCCTTCATAGGCCTGCTGGACGGCGATGGACTTGGATGAGATTTGTCGTGTAATGAAGTCAATTTGTTAGGGTTTGATCCCTAGTATCCACTATGTTCTGAGATTGATGTTGCTATGACTTTGCTATGCTTAATGCTTAATGCTTGTCACTAGGGCCCGAGTGACATGATTTCAAATCTGAACCTATTATGTTTTCATGAATATAAGTGTGTTTGGATCCTATCGTGCAAGTTGTATGCACCTATTACATGTTATGATCCGTAGACCCCAAAGTGAGAACAATTGGGATTCACTCTGGTGATGAATGTAGTATGAGGAGTTCATGTATCACTAAGTGCTAATGTTTTGTTCTTGCTCTCTATTAAAAGGAGGCCTTAATATCCCTTAGTTTTTCTTTACAGACCCAGCTGGCATGGAAGGGTAGGACAACCGTAGTATGATAGTAACGGTAACAGTGGCAAAAGTAGCAGTAGCAGTTTGTAGTGATTGTAATAGCAGTAGCAACAAAAATAACTTAACAAAGATCAATATGTGAAAAGCTTGTAGGCACTGGGTCGGCAATGATAATTGTGTTCGATGATATTCATCATGTAGCAGTCATAACCTAGGGTGACACAGAACTAGCTCCAATTCATCAATATAATGTAGGCATGTATTCTGTATATAGTCATACATGCTTATGGAAAAGAACTTGCATGGCATCTTTTGTCCTACCCTCCCGTGGCAGTGGGGTCCTAATGGAAACTAAGGGATATTAAGGCCTCCTTTTAATAGAGAATGGGAACAAAGCATTAGCACTTAGTGAATACATGAACTCCTCAAACTACGGTAATCATCGGAAAGAATCCCAATTATTGTCACCTTGGGGTATGCGAATCGTAACTCATAATAGGTGTCTATAACTTGCAAGATAGGATCAAGAACACACATATATTCATGAAAACATAATAGGTTCAGATCTAAAATCAAGGCACTCGGACCCTAGTGACAAGCATTAAGCATAGCAAAGTCATAGCAATATCAATCTCAGAACAGAGTGGATACTAGGGATCAAACCCTAACAAAACTAACTCGATTACATGATAAATCTCATCCAACCCATCACCGTCTAGCAAGCCTAAGATGGAATTACTCACGCACAATGGTGAGCATCATGAAATTGGTGGTGGAGGAAGGTTGATGATGACGACGACGATGGATTACACCCTTCGGAGCCCCGAACGGACTCCAGATCAGCCCTCCCGATGAAGAACAGGAGGTGGCGGCTGCTCCGTATCGTAAAACACGATGAATCCTTCACTTTGATTTTATTTCTTCACGAATAGGTATATATGGAGTTGGAGTTAGGGTTGCCGGAGCTCCATGGGCCCCACAAGCCAGGGGCGCGCCCTAGGGGTGGTAGGCGCCCGCTGGGCTTGTGGCCCCTTGGTGGCCCCCCTCTGGTATCTTTTTCTGCCAGTATTTTTTATATATTCCAGAAATATTCTCCGTAAATTTTCAGGTCAAACCGAGAACTTTTATTTCTGCACAAAAATAACACCATGGCAATTCTGCTGAAAACAGCGTCAGTCTGGGTTAGTTCCATTCATATCATGCAAATTAGAGTCCAAAATAAGGGTAGAAGAGTTTGGAAAAGTATATACGATGGAGATGTATCAACTCCCCCAAGCTTAGAATTACCATGGAAAAGTAGATATGATAGAAACGTAGTCTCCATCGTATCTACTTTCCAAACACTTTTACTCTTATTTTGGACTCTAATTTGCGTGATTTGAATAAAACTAACCCAGACTGACGTTGTTTTCAATAGAATTACAATGGTGTTGTTTTTTTGTGCGGAAATAAAAGTTCTCAGAATCGGACGAAACTTTGTGGAGATTTTTTATGGAATATATGAAAGATGCTAGAACGAAGATCCACCGGAGGGTGGCACCTCAACTCACAAGGCAATAGGGCACACCCTGTTACCTTGTGGCCCACGAGAGGCCGTCTGACCTAATCGCAACTCTATAAATTTCGTTTCGCCGAGAAAAAATAAGAGAAGAAGTTTCATATCGTTTTACGATACGGAACCGCCGCAACCCACTACCAGGGAAAAGCCTAGCTGTAGCGCGGGTCTAAGGTGTATCAGTAGCGCGGGGTCCCGCGCTACTGATATGGCACTACAGCTAACTTGTAGCAGTAGTGCGTGTTGAATCGCGCTACTGGTATACATGGGTAGCAGCAACGAGCTTTACCGGAACGCGCTGCTGCTAATAGATGTAGCGCTTTACCATAAGAAGCGCTACTGCTAAGTGCATGCTATTGCTAACTTTATTCCCCTCACTACTGCTAGTTTTATTAGTTTCTGATTTTTTTTCTGCATATTTCTTTTGTATTCGTACAGGCTTTATACAATAATCTCTAGCATATCATACACATACAAATGTAATCATAGCATACATATACAAATAGTCTCATCAAATCATGTCATCATCATAATCATAATCCAACACAAAGTGGTCTCTCGTCATCATCTCTAAATAGCGATACAAGTCTCGAATACTTGCAACTACATCGTCATCCATCTAAACAATGATATACACGAGAAGAGCTATCACTATGAGTGAGAGCGGAACTATGCAGTACATGAGGCGGCAGTTATGTGTCCTCTCTCACGCTAGCGTGAACCTCAAGTAACTAGCTTCTACTTCTTGTCTGCTTTTGAACCCTTTATGTCTGGCGCCCGAGAACCGGTCCACTAGCGCCTGACACTCGGCCCACTCTTGTACACTCTCGGAACCTTGCCTGTGTCACGACATAGCACTACTTCCTCGCCATCAAGGATCTAGGTACCTGTTAGAGATGCATCTTCATCAAGAGAATGTACAATCATATGCAAAAAAATATACTTGAGCAACACGAAAAAGAAAGGGTTAGCAAATAGATGCAACATATAGTAAACATAAATAATCAACGCAGTTTCATCATACGCAAACTAATTAACTAGAGGTACGCAGGTCATCGTACCCAAACTAAGGAAGTAGCGTTACGCAAGTTCGGCAGGGATCATGGTCATCACAAAGTTTCATCGGTACAGAAAGTATACAAGTTCAACCGACACATATCATCATCATCGACATCATAAATCACTAGAAGTTCCGTCCTTCCATATCACCGAGGATGCACCCTAGCTTCTTGAACGGTGTGAGGTCCTGACGTTGCATGCCTATGCGAGTTCGGACGTCAGCTTGTGATATAGGGCCGTGGTGGAACATCCCCTTCTATTCAACGACTTCTTTCATGATGATCATCGCAATGTCCCTCTGGATGCGAAAGAACTCATCTCTAAGTTTATAATCCGGTTCTCCTTGAGATTCTACCCACTTGCGGATATGATCATCGCTTCTGGTTGTCATGCGAAGCTTTTGGTGATCCCTTCTGAACTCCATTATGAGATGGAGGAGGTAGAATCCATCATTTCTGCTTGGTTTTGGGACATGGATGCAGCAGAAGTTAGTTTTATGCGAGAAACCCATCTTGCGGTTCCTTTGTTTCCTGATCTGCAGGTGGCCACCCCTCAAGCTGAAGTCATGGAGAGCATCATCTAGAATATTCATTATGTGGGTGTAGTCCTTCTTCTCGTAGTTTCTGGTAGGGTCGAAATACACGGCATGGGAGACTCGCGGGTAAAGAACAATAAACATGGCACGCCCGTTGCTGCGGGAAAAAAACACCTCAAATTATTCTCCATATGAGCGAGAAGGAATGATTGAAATGTACAAAAGGGTTGTTCGGCGCTGACTTACATTGGATGATAAGGCAGGAGTACAATTTCCTAGTCCTTATTCTATATCATGAAGTTCTAGAGGTACTCCCTAGCAGTTTTACGCTCAAAGTCACTGAGACACAGGAAGGACTCGTGCATGCAGTATGGATACGCCACACAGATTTGCGAGACTTGTTGTCTCTTCATGATGGAGCTCATATGTAGCGCAAAAAGGAGGATGATTGTAAAATCGAGCCGCCTTATCAGAAACATCTCGGAGATATGCTCAAACCGCAGGAAGAACACCTCCGCCAGCCGTGTGTCGACGTAGCACTTCCCCCTAGGCACACGAGCCGCGCATGTCGGATATCCTGGATCCTTCGAGGCTAGTAGGATTTTCTCAGTCGATGGCACATGGTCGTGTAGTCTCCTGAGATCCCATGATATTGCCTCCAGCGGTTTCGGCGGTAGCATCGGCTCGCCCGTGACATGGAACATGGGCACACCTTTGATGGGTACACGCTCTTCAAAACCCGCCTTCTGGCTGCTATGTGCTCTGGCTTGTTTGTAGGCAGCAGAGCCTTTCTTTGTCGGTCTCCTCCTCTCCTTTTTCATGGGCTGACCTTCCAGACCCTTCCTTAACCCCTGCCCCAGTGTTGTCGGGCTAAGCACTGTACGACCCTCGGCTAGTTGAGCCTGTGTTGAGGCGGCATCTTCAAGCATGTCCTGTGAGGATTGCATGAAGAGAGACTTCTTGCAATGAACCCTGCTAGGACATTCCTGCCCGGGCAGATCATCCATCTCCTCATCAGCATGCTGATAGCCCGAGTCATCATATGGCCGACTGATACGTCTCCAACGTATCTACTTTTCCTAATGCTTTTCCTCTTGTTTTGGACTCTAATTTGCATGATTTGAATGAAACTAACCCCGGACTGACGATGTTTTCAGCAGAACTACCATGGTGTTGTTTTTGTGCAGAAATAAAAGTTCTCAGAATGGAATGAAACTTTGCGAGGATTTTTTATATAACAAATAAGAATTTCTGGAGCCAAGATCCACCGGAGAGGGGCACCTGGGTGGGCACAACCCACCAGGGCCCGGCCCCCTCTCCTGGTGCGCCCAGGTGGGTTGTCCCCACCTGGTGGCCCCGCAGACCCTGAAACCGACGCTGTAAAATCTTTTTTTTCCAGAAAAAAATGAGGGAGAAAGAATTATCGCGATCCACGAGACGGAGCCGCCGTCACCTCCTGTTCTTCATTGGGAGGCCAGATCTGGAGTCCGTTTGGGGCTCCGGAGAGGGGGATCTTCGTTCTTCGTCATCACCAACCCTTCTCCATCGCCAATTCCATGATGCTCCCCATCGGGAGTGAGTAATTCCTTCGTAGGCTCGTTGGTCGGTGAGGAGTTGGATGAGATTCATCATGTAGTCGATTTAGTTTTGTTAGGGCTTGGTCCCTAGTATCCACTATGTTCTAAGATTGATGTTGCTATGACTTTTCCATGCTTAATGCTTGTCACTTTGGGCCCGGGTGCCATGATCTCAGATCTAAACCGTTTATGTTATCACAATTATATTCACGTTCTAGATCCGATCTTGCAAGTTATTGAAGGAAATATGCCCTAGAGGCAATAATAAAGTTGTTATTTATATTTCCTTATATCATGATAAATTTTTATTATTCATGCTAGAATTGTATTAATCGGAAACTTAGTACATGTGTGAATACATAGACAAACAGAGTGTCCCTAGTGTGCCTCTACTTGACTAGCTAGTTAATCAAAGATGGTTAAGTTTCCCAGCCATAGACATCTGTTGTCATTTGATGAACGGGGGACAAGACCCATCTGTTAGCTTAGCATAAATGATCGTTTAGTTTTTCTGCTATTGCTTTCTTCATGACTTATACATGTTCCTCAGACTATGAGATTATGCAACTCCCGAATACCGGAGGAACACCTTGTGTGCTATCAAACGTCACAACGTAACTAGGTGATTATAAAGATGCTCTACAGGTGTCTCCGATGGTGTTTGTTGAGTTGGCATAGAACGAGATTAGGATTTGTCACTCTGTGTATCGGATTTGTATCTCTGGGTCCTCTCGGTAATGCACATCACTATGAGCCTTGCAAGCAATGTGACTAATGAGTTAGTTACGAGATGATGAATTACGGAACGAGTAACGAGATTGAACTAGGTATGATGATACCGACGATCGAATCTCGGGCAAGTAACATACCGATGACAAAGGGAACAACGTATGTTGTTATGCGGTTTGACCGATAGAGATCTTCGTAGAATATGTAGGAGCCAATATGAGCATCCATGTTCCGCTATTGGTTATTGACCGAAGATATGTCTCAGTCATGTCTACATAGTTCTCGAACCCGTAGGGTCCGCACACTTAACATGACGATTTGTATTATGAGTTATGTGATTTGATGAACCGAAGTTTGATCGGAGTCCCGGATGAGATCACAGACATGACGAGGAGTCTCAAAATGGTCGAGACATAAAGATTGATATATTGGAAGGTTATGTTTGGACACCGGAATGGTTTCGGAAAGGTTCAGGCATTTTTTGGAGTACCCGGGATTACCGGAACCCCCCGGGAGTTAATGGGCCTTCATGGACCCTAGTGGAGAGAGGAGGCGGCGGCCAGGTGATGGCACGTGCCCCCCAAGCACAAACCAAATTGGACTAGGGTTGGGGGGCCTTTCCTTCTCTTCTCCTCCTCCTTCCCTCCTTCTCCTACTGGGAATAGGAAAGGGGGGGCGAATCATACTTGGACCAGGAGTCCAAGTAGGACTCCCCCCCATGGCGCGCCCCCCTTGGGCCGGCCACCTCTCCTCCCCCCTTTATATACGTGGGAGGGGGGCACCCCAAAGACACACCAAGCCTTCTCTTAGCCGTGTGCGGTGCCCCCCTCCACAGTTACACACCTCGGTCATATCGTCGTAGTGCTTAGGCGAAGCCATGTGCCAGTGACTTCATCATCACCGTCGCCATGCCATCGTGCTGACGGAACTCTCCCTCGGCCTCAACTGGATCAAGAGTTCGAGGGACGTCATCGAGCTGAACGTGTGCTGAACACAGAGGTGCCGTACGTTCGGTGCCTGGATCGGTTGGATTGCGAAGACGTTCGACTACATCAACCGTGTTACTAAACGCTTCCGCTTTCGGTCTACGAGGGTACGTGGACACCCTCTCCACGCTTGTTTCTATGCATCTCCTACATAGATCTTGCGTGATCGTAGGTAAATTTTTTGAAATACTGCGTTCCCCAACAGTGGCATCCGAGCCAGGTCTATGCGTAGATGTTATATGCATGAGTAGAACACAAAAAGTTGTGGGCGATAATAGTCATACTGCTTACCAGCAACATCTTACTTTGATTCAGTGGCCTTGTTGGATGAAGCGGCCCGGACTGACATTACATGACCGCGTTCATGAGACTGGTTCTACCGACGTGCTTCGCACACAGGTGGCTAGCGGGTGTCTGTTTCTCCAACTTTAGTTGAATCGAGTTTGACTACGCCCGGTCCTTGTTGAAGGTTAAAACAACACACTTGACAAAAAATCGTTGTGGTTTTTGATGCGTAGGTAAGAACGGTTCTTGCTAGAAGCCCGTAGCAGCCACGTAAAACTTGCAACAACAAAGTAGAGGACGTCTAACTTGTTTTTGCAGGGCTTGTTGTGATGTGATATGGTTAAGACGTGATGATATATAAATTGTTGTATGAGATGATCATGTTTTGTAACAGTTATCGGCAACTGGCAGGAGCCATATGGTTGTCGCTTTATTGTATGAAATGCAATCGCCATGTAATTGCTTTACTTTATCACTAAGCGGTAGCGATAGTCATAGAAGCAATAGTTGGCGAGACGACAACGATGCTACGATGGAGATCAAGGTGTCAAGCCGGTGATGATGGTGATCATGATGGTGCTTTGGAAATGGAGATCAAAGGCACAAGATGATGATGGCCATATCATATCACTTATTTTGATTGCATGTGATGTTTATCCTTTATGCATCTTATTTTGCTTAGTACGACGGTAGCATTATAAGATGACCCTCACTAAATTTCAAGGTACAAGTATTCTCCCTGAGTATGCGCCGTTGCTACAGTTCGTCGTGCCGAGACACCACGTGATGATCGGGTGTGATAAGCTCTACGTTCACATACAACGGGTGCAAGCCAGTTTTGCACACGCAGAATACTCGGGTTAAACTTGACGAGCCTAGCATATGCAGATATGGCCTTGGAACACTAAGACTGAAAGGTCGAACGTGATTCATATAGTAGATATGATCAACATAGTGATGTTCACCATTGAAAGCTACTCCATCTCACGTGATGATCGGACATGGTTTACTTGATATGGATCACGTGATTATTTAGATGACTAGAGGGATGTCTATCTAAGTGGGAGTTCTTAAGTAATATGATTAATTGAACTTTAATTTATCATGAACTTAGTACCTGATAGTATTTTGCATGTCTATGTTGTTGTAGATAAATTGCCCGTGCTACTGTTCCTTTGAATTTTAATGCGTTCCTAGAGAAAGCTAAGTTGAAAGATGATGGTAGAAAATACACGAACTGGGTCCATAACTTGAGGATTATCCCCATTGCTGCACAGAAGAATTACGTCCTGGAAGCACCGCTAGGTGCAAGACCCACTGCAGGAGCAACTCCAGATGTTATGAACGTCTACAGAGCAAAGCTGATGACTACTCGATAGTTCAGTGTGCCATGCTTTACGGCTTCGAATCGGGACTTCAACGACGTTTTGAACGTCATGGAGCATATGAGATGTTCCAGGAGTTGAAGTTAATATTTCAAGCAAATGCCCGGATTGAGAGATATGAAGTCTCCACTAAGTTCTATAGCTGCAAGATGGAGGAGAATAGTTCTGTCAGTGAACATATACTCAGAATGTCTGGGTACCACAACCACTTGACTCAACTGGGAGTTAATCTTCCTGATGATAGAGTCATTGACAGAGTTCTTCAATCACTGCCACCAAGCTACAAAAGCTTCGTAATGAACTATAATATGCAAGGGATGGATAAGACAATTCCCGAGCTCTTCGCGATGCTAAAGGCAGCAGAGGTAGAAATCAAGAAGGAGCATCAAGTGTTGATGGTTAACAAGACCACTAGTTTCAAGAAGAATGGCAAAGGGAAGAAGGGGAACTTCAAGAAGAATGGCAAGCAAGTTGCTGCTCAATTGAAGAAGCCCAAATCTGGACCTAAGCCTGAGACTGAGTGCTTCTACTGCAAAGGGACTGGTCACTGGAAGCGAAACTGCCCCAAGTATTTGGCGGATAAGAAGGATGGCAAAGTGAAAGGTATATTTGATATACATGTTATTGATGTGTACCTTACTAATGCTCGTAGTAGCGCCTGGGTATTTGATACTGGTTCTGTTGCTCATATTTGCAACTCGAAACAGGGGCTACGGATTAAGCGAAGATTGGCTAAGGACGAGGTGATGATGCGCGTGGGAAATGGTTCCAAAGTTGATGTGATCGCGGTCGGCACGCTACCTCTACATCTACCTTCGGGATTAGTTTTAGACCTGAATAATTGTTATTTGGTGCCAGCGTTAAGCATGAACATTATATCTGGATCTTTTTTGATGCGAGACGGTTATTCATTTAAATCGGAGAATAATGGTTGTTCTATTTATATGAGTAATATCTTTTATGGTCATGCACCCTTGATGAGTGGTCTATTTTTGTTGAATCTCGATAGTAGTGATACACATATTCATAGTATTGAACCCAAAAGATACAAGTTTAAGAATGATAGTGCAACTTATTTGTGGCACTGTCATTTAGGTCATATTGGTGTAAAGCGCATGAAGAAACTCCATGCTGATGGGCTTTTGGAATCACGTGATTATGAATCACTTGGTGCTTGCGAACCATGCCTCATGGGCAAGATGACTAAGACTCCGTTCTCCGGAACAATGGAGCGAGCAACAGACTTATTGGAAATAATACATAATGATGTATGCGGTCCAATCAGTGTTGAGGCTCATGGCGGGTATCGTTATTTTCTGACCTTCACAGATGATTTGAGCAGATATGGGTATATCTACTTGATGAAACATAAGTCTGAAACATTTGAAGAGTTCAAAGAATTTCAGAGTGAAGTGGAAAATCATCGTAACAAGAAAATAAAGTTTCTACGATCTGATCGTGGAGATGAATATTTGAGTTATGAGTTTGGTCTTCATTTGAAACAATGCGGAATAGTTTCGCAACTCACGCCACCTGGAACACCACAGCGTAATGGTCTATCTGAACGTCGTAACCGCACTTTATTAGATATGGTGCGATCTATGATGTCTCTTACTGATTTACCGCTATCGTTTTGGGGTTATGCTTTAGAGACGGCTGCATTCACATTAAATAGGGCACCATCTAAATCTGTTGAGATGACACCATATGAACTGTGGTTTGGCAAGAAACCCAAGTTGTCGTTTCTTAAAGTTTGGGGTTGCGATGCTTATGTGAAAAAGCTTCAACCTGATAAGCTCGAACCCAAATCGGAGAAATATGTCTTCACAGGATACCCAAAGGAAACTGTTGGGTACACCTTCTATCACAGATCTGAAGGCAAGATATTCGTTGCTAAAAATGGATCCTTTCTAGAGAAGGAGTTTCCCCCGAAAGAAGTGAGTGGGAGGAAAGTAGAACTTGATGAGGTAATTGTACCTTCTCCCGAATTGGAAAGTAGTCCATCACAGAAATTAGTTCCAGTGATTCCTATACACCAATTAGTGAGGAAGCTAATGATGATGATCATGAAACTTCTGATCAAGTTACTACTGAACCTCATAGGTCAACCAGAGTAAGATCCACACCAGAGTGGTACGGTAATCCTGTTCTGGAGGTCATGTTACTTGACCATGACGAACCTACGAACCATGAGGAAGCGATGATAAGCCCAGATTCCGCGAAATGGCTTGAGGCCATGAAATTTGAGATGGGATCCATGTATGAGAACAAAGTGTGGACTTTGGTTGACTTGCCCGATGATAGGCAAGCCATAGAGAATAAATGAATCTTCAAGAAGAAGACTGACGCTGACGGTAATGTTACTGTCTACAAAGCTCGACTTGTTACGAAAGATTTTCGACAAGTTCAAGGAGTTGACTACGATGAGACCTTCTCACCCGTAGCGATGCTTAAGTCTGTCCGAATCATGTTAGCAATTGCCGCATTTTATGATTATGAAATTTGGGAAATGGATGTCAAAACTGCATTCCTTAATGTATATCTTAAAGAAGATTTGTATATGATGCAACCAGAAGGTTTTGTCGATCCAAAAGGTGCTAACAAAGTGTGCAAGCTCCAGCGATCCATTTATGGACTGGTGCAAGCCTCTCGGAGTTGGAATATACGCTTTTATAGTGTGATCAAAGAATATGGTTTTATACAGACTTTTGGAGAAGCCTGTATTTGCAAGAAAGTGAGTGGGAGCTCTGTAGCATTTCTGATATTTATGTGGATGACATATTGTTGATCGAAAATAATACTGAATTTCTAGATAGCATAAAAAGATACTTGAATAAGAATTTTTCAATGAAAGACCTCAGTGAAGCTGCTTATATATTGGCCATCAAGATCTATAGATATAGATCAAGACGCTTAATTGGACTTTCACAAAGCACATACCTTGATAAAGTTTTGAAGAAGTTCAAAATGGACCACTCAAAGAAAGGGTTCTTGCCTGTGTTACAAGGTGTGAAGTTGAGTTAGACTCAATGCCCGACCACTTCAGAAGATAGAGAGAAAATGAAAGTCATTCCCTATGCCTCAGCCGTAGGTTCTATCATGTATGCAATGCTGTGTACCACACCTGATGTGTACCTTTCTATTAATTTAGCAGGGAGGTACCAAAGTAATCCAGGAGTGGATCACTGGACATCGGTCAAGAACATCCTGAAATACCTGAAAAGGACTAAGGGATATGTTTCTCGTTTATGGAGGTGACAAAGAGCTCGTCATAAATGGTTACATCGATGCAAGCTTTGACACTGATCCAGATGACTCTAAGTCACAAACCGGATACGTATTTATATTGAATGGTGGAGCTGTGAGTTGGTGCAGTTCTAAGCAGAGCGTCGTGGCGGGATCTACGTGTGAAGCGGAGTACATAGCTGCTTCAGAAGTAGCAAATGAAGGAGTCTAGATGAAGGACTTCATATACGATCTAGGTGTAATACCTAGTGCATCGGGTCCAATGAAAATCTTTTGTGACAATACTGGTGCAATTGCCTTGGCAAAGGAATCCAGATTTCACAAGAGAACCAAGCACATCAAGAGACGCTTCAATTCCATCCGCGATCAAGTTAAGGAGGGAGACATAGAGATTTGCAAGATACATACGGATCTGAATGTTGCAGACCCATCGACTAAGCCCATCTCACGAGCAGAACATGATCAGCACCAAGAATCCATGGGTGTTAGAATCATTACTATGTAATCTAGATTATTGACTCTAGTGCAAGTGGGAGACTGAAGGAAATATGCCCTGGAGGCAATAATAAAGTTGTTATTTATATTTCCTTATATCATGATAAATGTTTATTATTCATGCTAGAATTGTATTAACCGGAAACTTAGTACATGTGTGAATACATAGACAAACAGAGTGTCCCTACTGTGTCTCCACTTGACTAGCTCGTTAATAAAAAATGTTTAAGTTTCCTAGCCATAGACATGTGTTGTCATTTGATGAACGGGATCACATCATTAGAGAATGATGTGATGGACAAGACCCATCCGTTAGTTTAGCATAAATGATCGTTTAGTTTTTCTGCTATTGCTTTCTTCATGACTTATACATGTTCCTCAGACTATGAGATTATGCAACTCCCGAATACCAGAGGAACACCTTGTGTGCTATCAACGTCACAACGTAACTGGGTGATTATAAAGATGCTCTACAGGTGTCTCCGATGGTGTTTGTTGAGTTGGCATAGATCAAGATTAGGATTTGTCACTCTGTGTATCGGAGAGGTATCTCTAGGCCCTCTCGGTAATGCACATCACTATGAGCCTTGCAAGCAATGTGACTAATGAGTTAGTTACGGGATGATGCATTACGGGACGAGTAAAGAGACTTGCCGGTAACGAGATTGAACTAGGTATGATGATACCGACGATCGAATCTCGGGCAAGTAACATACCGATGACAAAGGGAACAACATATGTTGTTATGCGGTTTGACCGATAAAGATCTTTGTAGAATATCTAGGAGCCAATATGAGCATCCAAGTTCTGCTATTGGTTATTGACCGGAGATATGTCTCGGTCATGTCTACATAGTTCTCGAACCAGTAGGGTCCGCACGCTTAACGTTCGATGACAATTTGTATTATGAGTTATGTGATTTGATGAACCGAAGTTTGTTCGGAGTCCCGGACGAGATCATGGACATGACGAGGAGTCTCGAAATGGTCGAGACATAAAGGTTGATATATTGGAAGGTTATGTTTGGACACCGGAATGTTTTCGGAAAGGTCCGGGCATTTTCTAGAGTACCGGGGGTTACCGGAACCCCCCCGGGAGTTAATGGGCCTTCACGGGCCCTAGTGGAGAGAGGAGGCGGCGGCTAGGTGGTGGCGCGCGCCCCCCAAGCCCAAACCGAATTGGACTAGGGTTGGGGGGGCCTTTCCTTCTCTTCTCCTCCTCCTTCCCTCCTTCTCCTAGTGGGAATAGGAAAGGGGGGCCGAATCCTACTTGGACCGGGAGTCCAAGTAGGACTCCCCCCCATGGCGTGCCCCCCTTGGGCCGGCCGCCTCTCCTCCCCCTTTATATATGTGGGAGGGGGAACCCCAAAGACACACCAAGCCTTCTCTTAGCCGTGTGTGGTACCCCCCTCCACAGTTACACACCTCGGTCATATCGTCGTAGTGCTTAGGCGAAGCCCTACGCCGGTAACTTCATCATCATCATCGTCGCCACGCTGTCGTGCTGACGAAACTCTCCCTCAGCCTCAACTGGATCAAGAGTTAGAGGGACATCATCGAGCTGACCGTGTGTTGAATGCGGAGGTGCCGTATGTTCGATGCTAGGATCGGTTGGATCGCGAAGACGTTCGACTACATCAACCGCATTACTAAACGCTTCTGCTTTCGGTCTACGAGGGTACGTGGACACACTCTCCCCGCTCATTACTATGCATCTCCTAGATAGATCTTGCATGATCGTAGGTAATTTTTTTGAAATACTGCGTTCCGCAACAGTTATAGTCACCTACTACATGTTATGATCCGGCAACCCCGGAGTGACAATAGTCAGGACCACTCCCGGTGATGATTGTAGTTTGAGGAGTTCATGTATTCACTATGTGTTAATGCTTTGTTCCAGTTCTCTATTGAAAGGAGGCCTTACTATCCCTTAGTTTCCAATAGGACCCCGCTGCCATGGGAGGGTAGGACAAAAGATGTCATGCAACCATAAGCACGTATGACTATTTACGGAATACATGCCTACATTATATTGACGAACTGGAGCTAGTGCCGTATGTCCCCTGGTTATAACTGTCTCATGATGAATATCATCCAACAAGTAACCGATCCAATGCCTACGAATTTATCTTATATTGTTCTTGCTAAGTTACTACTACTGCTATCACTTGTGCACTTGCTACAAAATTACTGCTATCACTGTTACTGTTACTATTACTGCTGTCACTACTATCAAAACTATCATATTACTTTGCTACTGATCACGTTGCTGAAGATAATTAATCTCTAGGTGTGGTTGAATTGACAACTCAGCTGCTAATACCTTCAAATATTCTTTGGCTCCCCTTGTGTCGAATCTATAAATTTGGATTGAATACTCTACCCTCGAAAACTGTTGCGATCCCCTATACTTGTGGGTTATCACCGACTCATCATTTCTAAGTCATCGCCATAGGCGCCTATATTGAGGAACCGAAGAGGGTCATCCTCGTCGATCTCATCATCCTTTCCTTGTTCTACGGGGGCGATTACATCAGCCACTATTGGACCCCCCCCTTCCTCGCATCGTCTGGCGCTCTCACCTGGCACTACAGGCGCTGGTAATTGCGTATGCAGGGTGGTGGTGTTCATACCTGCTTGTTTGATGTGTGGTTATTGGTGTGCTCTCGGCCGGCTCTAGATGAAGAAGATTCTTCAGCCATAGCAGCACCCAACCCTTGCAGTTTCCAAGCCGCGATGGGTCTCGTTGTCCTATCCCCCTAGCCGTACTGGAGGAGGCAAATCCTCGTGCCCCGATTTCACACTCGACAAGGTAACCCTGAAGTGCCCACCGGGCATCGGCTGGCCGTGGAATGTGAGTTCCAAGGGCTTTGTTATCACCGCCTTTCCCACGTCCACCTTCTAGCCTTTGATCAAGTAGAGTACAGTGCACGGGGTTTCGTCGGCCTGCAAAGACATGTCTGCGGCGTAAAACACCCGGAAGGCAATG
Organism: Triticum aestivum; assembly: GCF_018294505.1. Classification (NCBI taxonomy): domain Eukaryota; kingdom Viridiplantae; phylum Streptophyta; class Magnoliopsida; order Poales; family Poaceae; genus Triticum; species Triticum aestivum. Next base: position 186,354,883 of record NC_057811.1, on the reverse strand, counting down.
AAAATGGAATATTCTAGATATATGTTGGTGCGACATATAATTACCATGAGGGCGTCAAGCTCAACCAAAGACAAAGGCCTGCCTAGTGCGCTAGAGACCGAGGACAGGCTGCTATGAGCGGGTGCGGGAGCAGGCGCGGTTGTGTGAGCAGGTGATGGTGCGGTTGTTCACCGAGTTGCCCCCGATGAAGGTTGGCATGGGGAAATCATCTACCGTCTTGTCTGGCTTTTCCTTCGTCCAGTTGATGATAGCCGGGATCAAGTTAGTAGCGAAATCATTTCTGCAGGCATCTATAGTTGCAGCGACTGCCTGCTGTAGCAACTCATTTTTCTCCTCAGCTGCTTTTTTCGCGTCCTCAGCTGCTTTTTTCTCGAACGCAATCTTCACCTTCTCGTTGATGTCCGCCCGACTGAACTTCTTTTTCTGCTTCTTGGCCTCTGGGCCCTTATTGTAAAAGACCTTCCATGTGGCGCCGTCTCCGGCGCCGTGCACATGTCAATATTGCGGCCGCTGGTCCAAAGGGAGTCCCTTAAGTTCGTTCAAGGCCCGGTTGAGAGGGGTGTCCCACTTGGTCCTCATTGACGAAGACTGGCTTTCGGCTGCAAGCTTGTGTTGCTTGTCGTGTAGAAGTTACGTGAACCATTTACTAATGTGTTGTCGACTTGATCAGAAGCTAAATGTAAGGTGGTAAAAGAATAATTACCAGTATTCGAATCAATTTCCTCGTGATCGGGTTAGTGTAAAAAACCTTCTTTTCCTTGTCCCACTTGTAGCGGGCCCTGATGAAGTCACGCTCCATGGGGTTGGTGAACTTCGCGAAGGGGTCTGGGAGACCCGCAGCTTCATGTTCCACGTCCTCCTTATCCCATATGGGCCTTTTGCCAAGGTAGCCATGGCTTCCGAGGCGTTGGTTCCCCGTGTTCCTTTGTTGAAGGCTCTTGAATTTCGTAGCCTTAGCCTTGGCTGCCTCGGTAGCGCAAGTGTCCTTGAACTTTTGGAACTCCTCTTCCAGAAGTGTTGGATTTTCCTCCAGAATCTTGGACAGGGGTTCCTCAGCCTCAATAGCTCGTTTCACCCTCCCTTTCCAGGAGGCCAAATAATTGCTGAACATGCCCATGGCGTGATTGTTAATATTTTTTATCTTCGGATCATCCCACGGGTGTTCTATGTCCTCATCCCGGTCGGGAAACTTGAATCTCTTGTGCAGCTTCATTAGGAGCAACTGCGTCAAATGTTCTTTACCCCTTAAGTGATCATCGTTGATGCTCGCGGTTTCCCATAGGATGCATCCGACTTGGTTCCCGTAGCACTTGCGAGGTTCTTCCAGCTCTAATGGCTCAAACTTGCCAGGGCCATCTTTGTGATCACCAGTCGTCCGATGTCGAGTTTGTTAGGTTTTCGTATCCTCTACTTCTTTTGCTTCTTCTTTTTTTAGCGGCTTCGGTGCCGGTACCTTCCCTGCCGGACTCGGCGCTGCCATCGGCGCCGGTGCCGTCGGTGTCGATGTTGGCGTCAGTACCATCATCGAGGCCGCCCTGCAAACCTTGACTGTGCTTAGCAGACAAATAGTTGAGGTACCATTGTTCACCCTCGTAATCCATCTTGTCTGCATCGTGGTCAGAAGGCCCGGTTTCTTTGTTGTTCGACATGTTTCCTACGATTAAGTATCCTTGTTTAATTCTCAAACTATAATAAAAATGAGTAATGACATAAAAAAGGTCTATGGTTTGCGGGATGCTGTTTCCCAGCAAATCCCGGCACTCGATATGCCTACTTTCTAGCACAAGTCATGCCAAAATTCACGGGAAATTTTGGCATGACCTTTGCTAAAAAGTGGACATATCGAGCGCCTGAAATTCACCGGAACAGAAATGAATCAACATTTCGGCGAAACATAGGCCACTCGGATCATTTACCCTACACATAACCATCATTTTCTGAATATCACATGTCCACTTCAAATATAAGCTAGCTAGTGGGGGGTTGTTCCACCACGTCCCTGTTGGAATCACATGTCCACATATCATATAGGGTTCATATAGCCATAATAGCTTTAACTAAAAAAATCAAATAGCAACAATTCTGTTCTTTCTTTAAATTAATACCAATAAAAATTCCTAGAATAATATTTCTGTCCTTAATTTATACCGAGCTAAATACCAATAAAAATTCCTTGAATAAAATGTATGTCCTAATTTGATACCTAGCTAAATTCATATATAACAAAATAGCTACCTAGGGTTTATACAAAAACCTAGCTACCTAGGGTTCATACTAAATCCTAGGGTTCATACTAAAACCTAGGTTTCATACTAAAACCTAGGGTCCATAACTAAATTCATCACCGCAAAAAAACTAGACTAACCTACTGCCCTCTTGCAAAGTATTCACTTAAGTAAATTAACCTAAGAACCTAATTAATCTACTGCCTTAATTAAAAAGATAACTAATTAACCTACTTCCCTAACTAAAAACATAACCTAAGAACCCTAGAAGCGGTGGGGGGCTTACAGAGGGTGCAGGGGCATCGACGGCGAGGAGGCAGGCCCGACGACGGCGGTGAGGAAGGCGCGACGACGGCCGAGGTAGGGAGGGGAGGAGGTCGCAGCGGCATCGGGGTCAGGGTCGGGCGGCAGAGGGAGGGGGCCCGACGGTGAGGGAGGAGGCGTGCGGCGTCGGGGTCGAGGCCGGGTGACGGTGAGGGAAGGGGCATGCGACGTCGGGGTCGGCGTTGGCACTCGGGCGACGACGGCTGCACAGGGAGGAGTGGGAAGAGTGAGGAGTGGGGAATTGGCGAAAGGAGGTAAGCCCGCGCTAGTTAACTCAAAATAGCGGTAGCGCGTTTTCTCAAACAGCGCTATAGCTAAGTTAGCTATAGCGCGGGTTAAAAATGCGCGCTACCGCTATATAAAGTAGCTATAGCACACTTTGTTAACAAGCGCTACTACTATTGCTTTCATTTTTTTCTTTTCTTTTGTTTTTTTTCTTTTCCTGTTTGTTTCTTTTATTTTATTTTCCTTTATTTTCTTTTTCTTTTTCTTTTTTTTCTTTTTTTTCTCAGTGCCGGAACGAAGGCAAGGTGATACAATGTATGTAACTAAGGCGATATATATCGCATCATTTGACCCATAATAATTAAGTGTGTATACAAAATAGGAACATATATATTACATCATTTGACCCATGTATAACGGTTAAGTGTGTACACAAAATAGGAACATATATACTACATCATTTGACCGGTAATGGTTTCTCGGCGTCGACGTTTTCGTTTTTGAGTGACCTTCTTTCCCTTCTTGTTCGTTGACGAATAATTGAGCCCCTCATTGTGACTTTTACTTTTCCATGGAGTACGATCTTTCTTAGGTAATGTAGTATTGATTCTTCTTTTGACGTATACTTCATCATCATCATCATCTTCCCTCATTGGGTTGCTGTACTGGTCGTAACCTTCCTTGTTGGCGACTCCATCCATTCCAATGATGTTCCTTTCGCCTCTCCTCACAACAACACGGTTGGAATTGCTCGGGTCAGTTATGAAGAAGCATTGTGCCACGTGCTTAGCGTGTACCCATCGCTCGTTTTTTGCGATGGCGTTCACGGTAGCGCTCTTGGCATCGGGTATAGTCATGGTAGTGAAATACCGGTTTTCTCTTTCAACATTATTAGCCCATCTGAAACAAAACATCATCGCGTTGTGCAGTCCAGAGTAGTCAAGCTCCCAGATCTCCTCGACCCTTCCATAGAATCTCTCAGCTGCGCCTTTGTCGCTGTCGGTCCTGCATTCCATTGTCACCCCTGAGTTCTGAAAATCACTGTTCATATCTTTGGCCTCCGTGTGGAACGTGTATCCGTTGATATCGTAAGCCTGATAGGTCACGAGGTTGGCCGAGGGGCCATGTGCTAAGGCGTATATGAGCAATCCGTCCTTAGAGCCCTCTTCCGGGGGATTAGCAAGAATATTCTCTTTGAACCAATGCAGGAAAGTGGAGTTGTGCTCTCTAGTAACTTCGACGTCCGTCCTACATAGCCCCCGGTCACGATACTTCTTTGCGATGGTTTGTTTGTGAAGTGTCACAAAAGGATCTACCTCGTCTAGGTGTTGTAGCACTACTAAGTTTGCTCTATCAAAGTCGTTGCATCGATTCGAATAGGCCACATGCAGTTCCCTGCGACCTTTGGAGTGACCTTCTCCTTCGAGCCTCCCAAGGTGCTTCTTGATGGGCAAACCAACACCAGGACGGTCTCCGCCATATAGATAATTCTCGCAGAAAGAGATGCACTCTTGTGTCAGATAGCCCTGGACGATGCTTCCATCCGGACGGGACATGTTACGAACGAATCCTTTGATGACCCCATTCATCCTCTCGAACGACATCATGTTGTGTAGGAATGACAGCCCCGGGTCTATTATGTCGTCCACAATATGGACACACAGATGCACCATGATGTCAAAGAACGCGGGCGGGAAGTACATCTCAATCTCATTTAGTATCACAATGATCTCTTCCTGTAGCCTTTGGAGCTGCTTCACACTGATCGACTTTCAAGAGATGTCATCAAAAAAGTTGTAGAGACCAATAAGTGTGTCACGGACGTGCTTGTCCATTATACCTCTAAGGGCAATAGGTAGTATCTACTTCATCATCACATGACAGTCATGGGACTTCATCCCACTGAACCTTTTCTTCTTCGTGTCTAGAAATCTGCTTATCTTCCCACAGTAACCGGAACTAACTTTGATTCCGGTATGGCACTTGAAGAATTGATCGATCTTAGCCGGACTTAATGTGAAGCAACAAGGGGGGCAATAATTCTCTTCCTCTACTTTTTTGCCCTTCTTCTCCCGCGCCTCCATCTCCGTCTCTGTCTCCTCTGACTTTTTACGGGGCGACATGTGCAGATCTGCCCTGGTTTTCAAATCCTGTAAGTCTTTTCTTGCCTTCGGCCATCCTTGATCTTATTCGGCATGTTCATCAGTGTCGCAAGAAATCTCTCAAGGACATTCTTACATATATGCATTTTATCAAGGCAATGAGGTGTGTCGAGTTTGTGCCAGTACTCCAAGTCCCAGAAAACAGACCTCGTCTTCCATACCTTCAGTAGCGGTTCCGACGCCTTTTTCATCGTCTTTCCCGGTGCGGGGCACTGTTCCCAGTTTTTCAACAGCTCATCGATTTCGGCGCCACTCTGCTTACGTGGAGGTCCTCGATGCTCAGCCTCACCATTGAATAGATCTCCACGGTTTCTCCATAGGTCGTCCTTCTCTAGCCATCTTCGATGCCCCATGTACATGATTTTCCCAGACCCGCCATCTTTCGTTGATGTTAACTGCTGAAACGTCGTATCATCCATGCACCGTGTGCATCCACAATATTCGTGGCACACCTGGCCTACGACATATCCGTAACCGAGATAGTCGTGCACCATCGTGATCAGCGCGGCTCTCATATACAAATGCTCGCCTTTGCTGGCGTCCCATGTCTTTGCCGGTGTTTTCCATAACGTGTCTAACTCCTCTTGAAGTAGCCCCTGATACAGATTAATATTATTTCCCAGTTGTTTCGGCCCTTGAATCAACATGCTCATGTGTATGTACTTCGACTTCATGCACAACCATGGGGTACATCCATACAAACACGTGCCATGTGCTATGGTTGGTGTCCTGGTTGCCAAACAGATTCATGCCATCGGTATACGCGCCAAGCACGATGTTCCTTGCATCACATGCGAAATATTGATATTCGTCGTTGAACGCTCTCCACTGGCTTCCATCCATGAGGTGTCTCAGCTTCGGATCATCTCCATTGTCGGGCTTTGTCCTCTCCGCGTGCCAACGCATGAGCTTTGCTTCCTTGGGATCTACAAAATAACGTTGCAGACGGGGAGTGATCGGTAAGTACCATACAACTTTCTGGGGAGTTTCTTCTCGGCCTTCTTGTATCAAGAAGCATTGCACACTGGACAGCTGGTTTTTTCCGCGTGCTCCTTCCGATAAATTATGAAATCATTGATGCATGCATGGTATCTAACATGCGGTAGGTAAAGAGGCCACATGATCTTCTTGGCCTCATCCAGACTAGTAGGACATAGATTCCCCGCGGGAAGAACATCCTTTAGGTACTTGAGAAGCTCATCGAGGCTAGTATTGGTCCATTTTTTAGCATTCATCTTCAGAAGTTCGAGCATGGAACTCAAGCGGGTCACCTCAGGATCGCAACCATCATACAATGGAGTGTTCGAGTCTACGACCAGTTTCTGCAGCTTGGCCTCCTCTCTAGTAGCAGCTCTATCAGTACTCGTCTCCTTGTGAAGCAGTTCTTGAACATGAGGGTCCCGCGCGATTGAACTTAGTAGCGATGAAGTCTGCAGCGTGGAGTCCACCTTTTCTCCGCCGCCATGTCCGGCCTCTTCTCCACCGCCATGTTTGGCCTCTTCCGCACCGCCATGTCCGACCCCTTCTCCACCGCCATTATCGGTCATCTCTTCATCTTGCCCCGTGTCGTCATTGTGTGCCCCGTCGGCGTCCTCCTCCTCCTCATCATCATCATCTTCATCTTCAATTATCCACTGAGTATAGCCATCCATGAAACCAGTCATCAGTAGGTGTGCCATCAAACGACCATCCTCATAGGGGTCGAGCCAAACTCCTCCTTTGCATCTTCGACACAGACATAAAATCTTTGTCCGGTTATTTTCATTCATGTCACGCACCGCCGACCGCAACCACCTTTCCACTGACCATCATGAACGCCTGCATGGTAATAATAAACAAATTGATTATAAAAATGCATGCATGCATGCATCAAAGTCATACAAAAATTCAGCATGACCTTCCCTAAAAATAGGACATATAGAGTTTGCCCGAAATTCGCCGAAACGGAAATAAATCGACATTTCGGCAAAACATAGGCAACTGAAGCACAATTCAGCGGCAACTCATGCCACACACACAATTTCCATCATATCGCCCGATAATGTCATATCGCACACATACACATATTTCCATTCTTGCAAAAGCACAAATTTTTAATCGCCTATCTCGAGATCAAGCACGGTGATGATGATGTCGATCGGTGTCGCAACAAACCTAGGGAATGATCAAAAGTGGACAAAGCATACTTCTTAACATGGCTAGATCTAGTTAGGGAGGTACATAAATGCTAGATCTACCTAGCTAGTTGGGGTAGGAGATGAGTTCAACTAGTGGAGGGGGAAGGAAAAAGAGAAGGAGATGCATTAATGGAGGTGATGTAGTTAGCTAGGAGCAATAAAGAGAGAGAAAGAGAGGTAGAATAAAGAGAGTAATGGGGGGGAGTAGTGAGGAAGAAGCAAAGTGAGAGAGAGAGGAGGTGGGTGAGGGAGTCCTGGATTAAGGGGTCCTCAGGTGTCCAGTCTATTTGGTATGGGCCACATTGATGGGCCGTGAAGGCAAAGCAGAAGACCACCTCCGGTGTCCGGGTAGGGCTCCTATGTACGTAGAACGGCAAGATTTGTGTCCGGGTGTAATACTCCTTTAATCTATGAACCGACTTTGTACAACCCTAGGCCCCTCCGGTGTGTATATAAACCGGAGGGGTAGTCCGTAGAGGCTATCCGAATAATCATAGGCTAGACAACTAGGGTTTAGCCATTATGATCTCGAGGTAGATCAACTCTTTTAACCCTTATACACATCGAATACAACCAAGCAGGACATAGGGTTTTACCTCCTTTAAGAGGGCCCAAACCTGGGTAAACATCGTGTCCCCATTGTCCCTTGTTACCATTGATCCTTAGACTCACAGCTTGGCCCCCCCTACCCGAGATCTGCCGGTTTTGACACCGACATTGGTGCTTTCATTGAGAGCGCCGCCGTGTGGTACGTCTCCAACGTATCTAAATTTTTTGATTGTTCCATACTGTCATATTATCAATCTTGGATGTTTTATAATCATTTTATAGTCATTTTATATCATTTTTTGGTACTAACCTATTGACATAGTGCCAAGTGCCAGTTGTTGTTTTCTGCATGTTTTTTACATCATAGGAAATCAATACCAAATGGAGTCCAAATGCAACGAAACTTTACGAACAATTTTTTGGACTAGAAGACACCT
>NC_057811.1:186342422-186346463 GCF_018294505.1 Triticum aestivum | reverse complement strand
CAACCACCAGGGCGCGCCAGGAGGCCCAGGCGCGCCCTGGTGGGTTGTGCCTACCTTGGGTGCCCCCGGACCGCCTCTTTTCTCTATAAATACCCCAATATTCCAAAAACCCTAGAGGAGTTGAGGAAAATCAATTCCAGCCTCCGCAGAGTCCAGAACCACCAGATCCAATCTAGACACCATCTCGGATGCGGTTCAGCACCTCCATTGGTGCCTCTCCGATGATGTGTGAGTAGTTCTTTATAGACTTTCGGGTATATGATGTAACTCTTTTGAATTCTCAATACAATGGTCTCTTGGAGATCCATATGATGTAACTCTTTTTGCGGTGTGTTTGTTGGGATCCGATGAACTTTGAGTTTATGATCAGATCTATCGTTTTATATCCATGTAAGTATTTGAGTTTCTTTGATCTCTTTTATGCGTGATTGCTTATAGCCTCGTATTTATTCTTCGATATTTGGGTTTTGTTTGGCCAACTTGATATATTTATCTTGCAATGGGAAGAGGTGCTTTGTAGTGGGTTCGATCTTACGGTGCTTGATCCCAGTGACAGAAGGGGAACCGACACATATGTATCATTGCTACTAAGGATAAAACGATGGGGTCTATCTCTACATAGATAGATCTTGTCTACATCATGTCATCGTTCTTATTGCATTACTCCGTTTCTCCATGAACTTAATACACTAGATGCATGCTGGATAACGGTCGATGTGTGGAGTAATAGTAGTAGATGCAGGCAGGAGTCGGTCTACTAATCTTGGACGTGATGCCTATGTAATGATCATTGCCTGGATATCGTCATGATTATTTGAAGTTCTATCAATTGCCCAACAATAATTTGTTTACCCACCGTTTGCTATTTTTCTCGAGAGAAGCCACTAGTGAAACCTACGGCCCCCGGGTCTCTTTCTCATATATTTGCCTTCGTGATCTATTTTACTTTGCTTTTATTTTCAGATCTACTAAACCAAAAATACAAAAATACCTTGCTGCAAATTAATCTTACTTATTTTATTTGGCGTTCGATCTATCAATTTACTACAATTTTATCTCACGTTTGTTTGCCTATCTTGAGGCGCCGCTACCCGAAAGGGATTGACAACCCCTTTTACACGTTGGGTTGTGAGAAGTTGTTATTTGTGTGCAGGTTCTGTTTACGTTGTGTTGCTTGGTTCTCCTACTGGTTCGATAACCTTGGTTTCACATCTGATGGAAATACCTACCGCCATTTGTCACGACCGGTTTTCCAATAAAAATATTTATTGAGAGACCGATCCCTTTTACGGACCAGTAAAGAAGAATTCCTTTTTACTGGTAGACAAAATCTTGATCACAGAAGAAAAATACCAGGAGTACTGAATATAATACAAGGTTGAGCGGAGACTGCTCAACAATTTATTACAAACACGCCAATAACACATAAAGGCGGATAGGGTGGCATAACTACTAACTCACGATAAAAGCGGTGGTGGATATATCACAGCGAAGTGGGTGATATGACTCCAGGAAACTAACAGCTCTTCGAGCGTTGGAGTGGGGCTCGAGGAGACTTATTGTGGGTGGCGGAAGCATATAAGATACAAGTGACCAATATCCAGGATCGCACGGGACTGACTGGGATTCCTCTAGGCGTCGGACTCACTATCAAACTCTTCATCCATGAGATCGCCTTCGTCAACATCTGGCCAAATCAACAAGCCAGGTGAGTACTATGAAAGTACTCGCAAGACAGTTCGGACATAAGATATAACAAATGTAAACATGATGCATATGAACAGATTAACAAGTGCACTCAGACAACGAGATAATAATGCATGGGAAAAATAAAGAGAAGTCGGGCGGTAGTCCTCCCGAAATCTCAAACTAATACTGAGGGCCAAACGAGTGTCTGAATGACTCCTCGAGAGGAAAAACAAAGGAAAAAAATGCCGCAGTCGGGCGTCAAGGCGACACCACATAAAGGGCTTATAACATAATATAAATGACAGTGCGTGCCACAGTCGGACGTCTGAGCGACATCACATAAAGGGCTTATATTGAAAGTAAATGACAAGCATGCCACAGTCGGACGTCTGAGCGACATCACATAAAGGGCTTATATCAAAGGTAGAATAACAAGAGTGCCACAGTCGGACGTCTGAGCGACATCACATAAAGGGCTTATATCAAAGGTAGAATAACAAGAGTGCCACAGTCGGACGTCTGAGCGACATCACATAAAGGGCTTATATCATAACTTAATAATTCAGTAGCTCAAAAATATAATCATATCAAGTACGAAATAAGTAAAAGGTTAGTCCATCCACAGGAATAACAATTAAACTGGGTTTACCACTCAAGCTTGTTCACCGGGGATTTACCACGAGGATTGACATAGATATGGGTATACTGGCCATGGTCCTTGACCATAGATACGATGACTCGGAAGGATTTGACTCTGCAGAGTTTGTACTTTAACCACAGCCAACGGATTTCAGTAGTCACGGGGACTAGTTCCGTTTACGGTGTTTTGGAAGAAACACATCTAACCAGTACACACCCATTCAACATTCCGAAGCCAGGAATCACCCTCGGCAACGTTCAAGAAAAACCTTGAGACGGGGAGGCTACAACCTCGCGTAGCATGGGATCAAATTTATATACGCGCGCTCTAAGGGGTGCCCCCCTCTCGGTTCCAACCGGAAACACCCATGCCCCCTGACCGGATGACTGGCTTTAATCCAGGGCCATGGAACCCTCATCCCGGCCTCTCTATTTGGTGTGTACACGGAAAGAGGTTACCAACTTACTAAACCGTATTCTTGGCAGAAAACATGTGGCGGCACGGAAAGGGGAAGAACGATAACGTGACTCAGTCCACGTTAACGTCGGAGTTTATCGGACCTCGTAAGGCTGGCATGCTACAACAATACCACCTTACTGCCTTTCATGTCACCACATGACTAGGCCATCTCTCATCAGAGATCACAGTAACTTCGGAGCACATGGATAGTTGCCTTACATGCAACGAGATACTCACCGATGCTCATATGCCATGCACAAACCATTCAAGCAAACATGCAAAACACCCGTCATATCAAAGGTTCAAACATGCTTGCCTGGTTCGGAGAAGTCGGAGTCTAGCTCGGCGAAGTTCGCGGCTCCATCACCTCTTCCGGAACCTACGGTATAGCAAAAACGTATACTAACGTGAAAATCATCGCGTGCATAAAAGTTGTCCCAATTTTTTTTCCAAATAAATACTATAAAAAACGAGACAAAAATATAAGACTGTGTAACATCCCAAATTTTCAATTTGGAATGTTATACATAGATCATCATTGCATATCATGTTTTATTGCATTTTGACAAAACCTCGATAAATCCTAAGCAACTCAAGGACCCTCGGAGAGAGTTGGGGATTTTCTCGTATTTTCAAATTTGATTTTTTTCAAACGAGGATTTTTGGTTTTAATTATTTTTCTCTCCGGAAAAATATTTCATTTTAAATAAACGAGAGGAGAAAATATGACTTCTCCAAAACATTGAAATACTGGAGGAAAAATGTTAAAATTATTATTTGGAATTTATTTGGAATTTTTTTGCAATTTTTATTGCATTTAAAAATATGCATGTTTTCAAAATATTTATTTTTGATTTTAAAAATGTTCACCCTATTCTAGATTTTCTAACTAGACTGGGAAAATTTATTTCATATTTTTCTGATTTTTATTTATTTTTCTACGCAATTTTTCCCGCGGAACTTATTTAAAAAAAATAAAAATACGCACCCGCGCCGGCTGGGCCGAGCCCAAGCCGACGGCCCGCCCCGTCGCCCCTCTCCTCTCTCCCCACGACGCCGCCGCCGGAGTCCGAGCACGCCACGGGAGCCGCCGCCGCCTCGGGTTTGCCCCTCCCCCAAGCCGCCCGCACCCCCCGCTTCCATATATAGCCCCCCCTCTGTTTTCTTCACCACCGCCGCCGGAGGAGCCCGCCGCCGCCCGCATCTAGCCGCCGCCGCCGCATCTAGCCCCGCCGCCGCCGCCTTTTTGCCTC
>NC_057811.1:186329963-186341992 GCF_018294505.1 Triticum aestivum | reverse complement strand
CCGCCGCCGAGGTACTCCCGCCGGCTGTTTCGTTGTGACCGGTTTTCTGTAAAAAAACCTTTTGTTTAAAAAAACCCTAGATCGGTTTTTTTTCGGTTTTCTTATTTCGCGAGCGTTCCCCGAACCGTTCGTTTTAACGAACGCGTTCATCGGTTTTTCTCTGTTAACGAACGTCCGTTACTTAACCGTTCGTCCGTTTTTCTTTTTCGTCGGATTTTCTCGTTATTTTCTCGGATTCGATTTCTGATCGAATTTTCGAATCTGTTTAACTTTTCGCTCGTTTATCGGAATCAGGCGATTCAAGCGCCTAGAGTTTCGTCTCGAAATTCTCTTTCCGTTTAACCTACTCAAACAAGTTTTTGCTACAGTAAAATTTGACCTAGATCCAGATTAGCAAACGAAGTTTCTTTCTTTCGCCGTTTGACTTTCGTTGCTTCTTTCGAGTTGATTCTTTTTGCAAACCGGAGTTCTTAAGTTGAACTTTCTGGTTGGATCTTTCATTCGAGTTGTACCTGTGTGCTTCTTTCAGTTGATTCTTTTTGCAAACCGGAGTTCTTAAGTTGAACTTTCTGGTTGGATCTTTCATTCGAGTTTTACCTGTGCATTAGATGAGTACTGATTGTATGCTTGTTTGTTTGCGATAGAGTACCCGGAGTGTGCCGCTTGTTACTTCGACTGGTTAGGTTTTGCGGATCATCAGCAAGGCAAGTAACACTTTGATCATACCCCGTTCATACCTAGTTTTTATTGCATTAGATATTTTCCTCAAACACATTGCATTGTTAGGATCTAATTAAACTGTGGGTATTGGGAAGTAGTTGAGGTAGTACCTATTACCTGTTCTTTATCAAACCCTTGGGAGTTACTTCTACGTTGCTTTTATTATTGCCATGCTATGCTCGTAGACGTGGATTGGGTTTGAGTGATATTCATGACAGATGTGAGATGTTTAATAATGGTTCAAACTTAAGGTGGCAACTAAAACTCACATCTGGGTGGATTGAGGCACCTGGAGAACCCAGTGTTGTCTGTATGTATAAGGTCCGCCACCCAGGCTCAAAGGGATCATGAGATTATTCATGCTAGAAACTTCCGTGTGCAGCCACAAGCTATTATGGGCTCTAGCATAGCTGAGTAGGTTACAGGATCTCTTGAAGAGGTGGACTAGCAGATGTAGGGGAAAGTAGGTGTACCGGTCCATCTAGAGTAAAGAGTGATTGTTTCTGAAAGACTGTGTCTCGGTCATCCGTTTCTCAAACATCATGCAGTGCGAGAATCAAGCGGAGGCGATCGAGTCTTGTGGGGAAAAGTGCACAAACCTCTGCAGAGTGTACAAACTGATCATGATTAGCCGTGTCCCCGGTTATGGACAACTTGAGTATCTAGTATCTGGATTATCATTTGAATCTCATCACCGTGATACTTATAATTAATTTTGTTGGGTTAATGACGTTACTTAATTGGGATTGAGTTGGAGGTACCTTCTCAATGTTTCAACCACCATGATAGTTAAATAAAATTTATTCCTTTGCAGTAGGATAAAATTGGCTTTTCGCAAAACTGTAACCATAGAGCTTTCCACCAGCCATATATGCATATAGTATAGCACTATCATTGTTCATTGTTCTCTATGTGTTACTTTGCCAGCATATTCTATGTGCTGACCCGTTTTCGGGCTGCAACATTTCATGTTGCAGACTTTTCAGACGACGAGTAAGGTGCCTTAGGTCGTGGTCTTATACTCAGTGATGCCGCTGGAGTTGATGGACTCACTTATCTTCCAAGTCTTCCGCTGTTATCGTTATTAGATGGCCTTAAGCCATGTTTATTATACCTTATCTCTTCGGAGATATTCAATGTAATAAGTGTGTGATTGCTACTCTGTTATAAATCCTCCATTTGTACTGTGCGTGTCAGCATTACTGATCCAGGGATGACACTGGTGCACAGCAGCACAGGCCATTTGAGGTCTGGTCGCTACAGACTGTCAGAAAAAGAATCACTCAAAATTCATCTTTTATTAAAAAGTTATAAGGGTTTTAGTCCAGGGACTAATCTGTGATGAAACAGAAAAGATCCAGGGACTTAACTGAGAAAACAGAAAACGGTTCGGAGGGAAAGACGTCAGCCCAAAGGGAAAGCGTATTCTGCCCGAAGGCGCCAACTGAAAACGGTTCGCGGGTGAGAGAAGAGAGGCTGACGGGGGGGGGGGTCCACACGTCAGGTTTAAAAAGTTCGCCGGCGCCCGAAGACTGCGGTGGTCGCCGGCGTCGAACCACGGCGAGACAGGGAGATCGGAGTGTACCAAGAGTTTCAGCGTGTCCTTCCGCGTCGGTGGGTGGTGGACTCGACCGATGGAGAGCACCACGTCGACGGCGACACTTTCTCCGGCGGACGGCGGCTCGGGCGATGGTGGAGAACTCCGGTGGGTGCTGCAAACTCTGAATTGAAGCGCGGGTTAGGAGAGTGGATGCATAAGGAAGCTACTGGCAAGAGCTGAGAGGTAGAGGTGCACGCACGGGAGCGAATCGAGCTGGATCCCGTGGCGGGTCGCGGCGGCCGGAGTTGGGGAAGAAGGCTCCCTCGGGGCTCTTCCAGTGGCTAGGCGTGGTGTTGGAGGGGTGCAGAGGTGGTGTGGGTTCGAGTTGGAGCTCGGGGCCTCTATTTATAGGCGGTTCGAGGGGGTGGCCGTGAATGGGATCGCTCCGGCGAGCAATTACGGCGGGGCAATGGCTTGGCAGGGAGCTTAAGTGGCCAGGCAGCATCAGGGAGGTGTACTGGTGCCGTTCCCCCGCTAATCTTGGTCGGGCTTAGCGTAATGGCGCCGGTCCTCGACGGGGTGGCCGTACGGGCACGGTGGCGGCAGAGAGCGCGCTCCGCACCTGGCAGTTCACGACGAGGGTGGCAGCGCGCACTGGGGAGTGGGTGGCCACGCGGCGGCCTCCGGTGGCTTGGGCGGCGCTGGGTGGCGCCGTCCACGCTGCGCCTCTCTCTGGCGGCCGCAAAGCCGGCGCTGCCGTCGCTCACGGGGTGGCGCACCTCCTCCTGCTCGTCGCCGACGCCCGCAACCTTCCAGGCGTTCGTGCGGCGCAGGGACAAGGGGGAGGGGACGGGGAGCAAGGCGCCACCGCGGCACTGTCGAGATCGACAACGGACACTGAAGAAATGACAGTGGTTTCAGACACTGTAAACTGAACTTGACTGAACATGATAGCAACAGTGTCCTGCAGGTGTTCGATGAAATGATTTGGCAAGCAGAATTTTTTTCTGGAGCTGGGACTTGGTGAGGTGACCTCTCAATGCACCCAGAGGCTGCCTGATTTTTCTCAGATTTTTAGGAGAAGGATTTAAATGAATTTCATCAAATTTGGCAAATGAGGTCCAAACTTGCAGCAAGTGTAGTTTGAAAAATTTGAACTGGAGACCAGTGGATCTTCATGGATCCTGGTTGAGGGCTCAAAGGACTAGCTAGTGAAATTGGTTTGGAGACAAAACTCAAAGCAGAAAAGGTAGCTCCTTTGTAAATCTCCAAGGATCAAGATAGAAGGCAGAAATTGTTTTTGATGAGAAATAAATGGAAATAAATATATGGAGAGGTTCAAACTGCTGGATTTGAAGTGTATCATGATCCAAAGATGGGGAAAGGTTTATGGGGGTGGATTTCCACTTAGGTCATGGCAAGAGGAATTTTTGAAAAGGGGAGAAGATCACTTCAAAAAGCCATAGGGCTATTTAGAAGATTTTTCAAAAGGAATTTTCCCAAGTGAAAAGCATTTGGTTTTGAGTCAAAATAAAAAGGGCAAACCTCCAAGACCAAGAACCAAGTCTTGGGTGAATCAAAACAAAACACTTGCCATAAAAGAAAGTTTTTGAGAGGGTGGGTTCTTTAAAAGAAAAATTTAAATACCCTCCTCAAATAAAAATAAAAGTTTGAAAAATCCAATTAAAAATTTTGGGTGTCACAACACCTACCCACTTAGGAAAAATCTCGTCCTCGAGATTTCAGCTGATCCTCAAATAGATATGGGTACTCTGCCTGAAGAAAATCTTCTCTTTCCCATGTAGCTTCATCCTCGGTGTGGTTGCTCCACTGAACCTTGAATTTTTTTGTTGTTTTCTGATGGGTCCTCCTTTCAGACTTTTCCAATATCTTTACTGGCCGCTCTCTGTAGGTGAGGTCTGGTTGCACATCAATGCTCTCATGAGACACATGCTTTTCTGGGTTACTCTTACATTTCCTCAACTGTGAGACGTGGAACACGTCGTGGACGTCTGACAGCTCCTTGGGTAGGTCTAGTTGGTAGGCTATTGTGCCTCTTCGTGCAATCACACAGAATGGTCCAATAAATCTCGGGGCTAGCTTCCCTTTAATTTTGAACCGTTGCAGGCCCCTCATAGGAGACACTCGTAGGTATACGGAGTCACCGGGTTCAAAGCTGACCTCACGATGTTTTTGATCGTAATAGCTCTTCTGTCGGCTTTGGGCTGTCTTGAGTCTATCCCTGATCTTTTTAACTTTCTCCTCGGCCTCCTTGAGCATGTCTGGGCCGAAGATACGACTGTCACCTGTTTCTGACCAATTCAGTGGGTTACGACACCTCCGTCCGTACAAGGCTTCGAAGGGTGCCATTTGTAAGCTCGCTTGGTAACTGTTGTTGTAAGCAAACTCGGCATACGGCAAACTTTCTTCCCAACTGGACCCATAGGTGAGCACACAGGCTCTCAGCATGTCCTCCAGGATTTGATTCACGCGTTCCGTTTGTCCATCAATCTGAGGGTGGTACGCTGTACTGAAAGCTAGTTGCGTGCCCAGAGCTTGTTGTAGGTGATCCCAGAATTTAGAGACAAATTGAGTGCCTCGGTCGGATATTATAGTCTTTGGGACTCCATGCAGACAAACTATACGGGAGAGATAAAGCTTGGCTAGCCTTTGAGTGGAGTAGGTCGTCTTCACGGGAATGAAATGAGCAACCTTGGTTAGTCGATCTGTGATGACCCATATGGCATCATTTCCGCGTTGCAATCGAGGTAGTCCGACGATGAAGTCCATTCCAATTTCATCCCATTTCCACTCAGGCATCCTGTTTGGTTGTAGCAGCCCTGCTGGCTTTTGATGCTCGGCTTTAATGCACTGACAAGAATCGCAACATGCAATAAATGCGGCTATATCCCTTTTCATACCGTGCCACCAAAATCTTTCCTGAATGTCTTTGTACATTTTGGTCCCTCCAGGGTGGATCGAGTATGGAGCGGTGTGGCTTTCGGTTAGGATTTGTTGCTTGAGTTCCTCAATGTTCGGGACGCAAAGTCTGTCCCCGTACCATAATATTCCTTCACTGTCTGTGACGAACTCTGAAGCTTTGCCAAGACTCATTTTCCTCTTTATTCCTTCGATGCTGGGGTGCCCTTGCTGAGCCTTCTTAATTTGTTCCACTAGGGTGGGATGAATCTCCAGATTCGATACGGTGCCCTCAGAGACTAACACCATGTTGAGTCTAACGAACTCCTGCTGAAACTCAGGCCTCAAGTTTTGCGGGCTGTCGTTGTCTGGGCTGGGGTTCCGACTAAGAGCATCTGCCACTACATTTGCTTTCCCTGGATGGTAGTGAATGCCGACATCATAGTCCTTGACCAATTCCAACCAGCGTCGTTGGCGTAAATTTAGCTCTGGCTGCGTGAAAATATATTTAAGGCTCTTATGGTCCGTATATATTTCACAACGATTACCCAACCGAAAGTGTCTCCACTCCTTGAGTGCATGGATGACCGCTGCTAGCTCCAAGTCATGGGTAGGATAATTTTCCTCATGCTTCCGTAGTTGCCTGGAAGCATACACGACAACTTTGCCATCCTGCATCAGCACACATCCGAGGCCTTTCCGGGATGCGTCACAATATACTTCAAAACTCTTGTGTATGTCTGGCACAGTTAAGACCGGTGCGGTTGTTAGTTTCTTCTTGAGTTCTTGGAAGCTTTTCTCGCATGCTTCCGTCCATACAAATTTCTTGTCTTTCTTGAGCAACTGGGTCATTGGTTTTGCCACAGTGGAGAATCCTTCAATAAATCTTCTGTAATATCCGGCCATTCCCAGGAAACTTCGCACATCTATCACGTTGGCTGGTGGTTTCCAGTCGAGTATGGCTTTGACTTTTTCTGGGTCTACAGCCACGCCTTCTTGGGTTAATATGTGGCCTAGGAAACCAACTTGCCTTAGCCAAAATTCACACTTGCTAAATTTGGCGTACAATTGATGTTTCCTTAATTCTCCCAGAACAACTCTGAGATGCTCAGCATGTTCTTCTGGTGTTTTTGAATATACCAGAATGTCGTCAATGAATACCACAACAAATTTGTCCATGAATTTCATAAACACTTTGTTCATGAGGTGGAAAAAATACGCGGGGGCGTTCGTTAATCCAAATGGCATTACTGTGAACTCATATAATCCATATCTGGAAGTGAATGCTGTCTTAGGGATATCTTCTGTTCGTACTTTCAATTGATGATATCCCGACCTTAAATCAATCTTTGAGAACACCTTGGCTTGCGCGAGCTGGTCAAACAAATCATTTATTCTTGGCATCGGATATTTGTTTTTGATGGTGACCATATTGAGAGCTCGATAGTCTATACACAGTCTCAGTGTCCCATCCTTTTTCTTGGCGAATAAAACTGGCGAACCCCATGGTGAGGAGCTGGCTCGAATAAATCCTTTGTCCAATAATTCCTTTATTTGTTTCTTCAACTCTACCAATTCTGAGGGTGCCATTCTATAAGGTTTCTTATAGATGGGAGCGGTGCCAGGTGCTAGTTCGATGATGAATTCTATCTCTCGGTCTGGTGGCATGCCGGGTAGTTCTTCAGGGAATACGTCTGGAAACTCGCACACCACTGGAACTTTCCTCAGTTCTGAAATGTCCACTTTGTTCAATTTTGGTTGCCGTGACCGCGGTCTCTCTTGGGCGGTAACTTTTATTGTCTTGCCGTGATGATGAGTGAGGATCACAGTCCGATTGAAACAGTCAATAAATCCTTTGTTGGTGGTCAACCAGTCCATCCCTAGGATGACATCCAGTCCTTTATTTTCCAATACGATGAGATTAGCTTGAAACTTTAATCCTTCGAACTCAATGATCACTCCTTGGTAGTAGCTCTGAGCGATCTGCTTATTTCCGGGGGACTTGATGATCATAGATTTTTCGAAGGGACGTATCCGAAAACCATGTTGTAAAACAAAACTCTTCGAAACGAATGAGTGAGAAGCTCCAGAATCAAACAAAACCGTGGCAGGTACTGTGTTGACAGGGAACGTACCGAGCACGATGTCTGGGGCATTCTGCGCTTCTTCCCTGGTCACATGGTTCAGGTGACCCTTCCTGTGGTTGTTGTTGGGGTTGAAATTGTTGCGCTTGGGGGCTGGATTGTTCCCACCATTGTTTGGCTTGGGGGCCGAGTTCCTTGGTTTTGGGCACTGTTTAGCATAGTGCCCTTCTACACCACAAGCATAGCATGTGACCCCTGGACAGTACGTGAAGTCCTTGTCCCTTGAATGAAACTGCCTGATTGGCCTTAGATCAGTAGTCGTGGATTTCCTTGCTTCAGTCCTTTGAACCTCAGTCTTGCTTCGGTTGTTGCGAGCAAGAGTTGTCTTATCCCTCTTTCGCTTACGGATATCCTCCAGACTACGACGCTCATTCTCCAAGGTGATGGCCTTGTCAACCAGAGTTTTAAAATCCGGGAAAGTGTGCACGACCAGTTGGCATCTCAATGCTGGTGCCAGGCCGTCCAAAAATTTCTCCATCCTCTTGTTCTCAGTCATATGCTCGTCGTAGGCGTAACGAGATAGCTGGGTAAACTGACCGTTGTATTCTGTCACTGACATGCCTCTTTGCTTGAGGTCATCAAATTCTCTCTTCTTGATTTTGATGATGCTCCTGGGGATGTGTGCCCCACGAAAGCCTTCCTTGAACTCCTCCCAGGTGATGTTATGTTCACTGGGATGCATGTGTAGGAAGTTCTTCCACCATGCTGCAGCTGCTCCAGTAAGGTACTGGGGTGCATAAAGCACCTTCTCATGATCTGAACACTGAGCAATAATCAGCTTCCTTTCGATATCACGAAGCCAATCATCGGCTTCAAGTGGCCTATCGGTGTGAGCAAACGTTGGAGGGCGAGTCTTCTGTAATTCAGACAACTTGGAGTGTGGTTGGTACGGCTCACGGTGGTTTCCCATATTGATGACGTGATTCATCATCTCTTGGTGTTGTTGCTGGCTTTGTTCGAAAAGGCAACATACTTGAGATAAGGCCGCTTCGCTGTCCTGTTGACTAGACTGTCCCTGAGTGAAGTTGTTGCTGGTCTGTGTTCCATAGACTTCTTCTGGTTGATTGGGCATGGAACGAGTCCACGGATGAGACATTTTCCACTCTGGGGTATTATTTAGCAAAACTCATGAGAAGAACTGTGTGGCACAAGGAAAATCTTGCAAAGGCAAAAATTTACAAGACCCAATTTTTTTTAACAAAACATAAACGATTTCGCTCGGAGTAATGACTGCTTAAACACAAATCTTACACGCGAAACGCAAACATACGATACAGCACTCAGGATGTGCGTACACATTCCTGACATGTTATTAAGACTAGCACAGCTCTCTGGAAAGCAGCGTACACAACTACTACAAGCAAAAGCACATAAAACATAACATACATGCAGACACAACGCGCGACTACTAAGCGCACTCAGTCGGAGATGGTGAAGATTTCCTTTCCCCTGCCGAGGGTAAGACCCAGCGGTGCAGGAGACTCAACCTCCACCTCCTCCCTAGTAGGCTCCAGGCGCGTAGCACTGCGCTGAGGTGATGGTGCGGGAGCGACAGGCGGCAGTGCGGGTGCGGCAGGCGATGCAGCTCTGACTGGAGTAGGGGCGATGACTCGGTCGAACTCCTCAGTGGTAGGCAGACGGCGAGCAGTGGCCAAAATGGCCGGTGCATAAGATGCTGAGGATGAGATGAAAGTCAGAGGCGGTGCCATGTGGAGAAGCTCCTTCCTGCAGGCAGGACCGCCCCGAACTAAGTCCATGCGGGCAGCCACAAGATCGTCCACGAGGTTGTCGAAAGATTCTTCCAGAGCTTTGAGATACTCCACAACCATCTCGATGGCTTCATCTCGCTCTCCCCTATGGCAGGCGAATGCATAGTGACAAGTATATGGCACATGGCATGGGAGGTAGCGGTAGCGACGAGTCTTCATCATAGGAAGAATGTCCCGAAGGCGAGCTATCGCCTCACGGGCAGCCATCTGCATGGCATGCCTCTCCGTAGGCATGGCCCTTCCCACAAAACGGAAGTGGCGAGACGCAGAACGTCCTCCCTTGAATTGCACCACGGCCTGGTGCATAGACACGTCGTCGCTGAGCTTGTGCTGGTAAAGCGTGAACTCCGGACGAGTCGCTGGCCCGATCGCGAGCTTGGTGATGGAGACGAGGATTTTGACAAACCCCTCGGGCACGTTAGTGAACACCCGAGTCTCGCAGTTGCTGCCAGCCATCTACAAAAGTAGGCAAAAATTCTGAGTAGTCATGTCATAAATTTATGATGACCAACAGAAAAATTAGCTACAATTGCAAAATGCTGAAAAAGCACAAAAGACGTTAATAACCGATTAGCGAGTGCACCTAGTGGCTTCCTATAGTCAGCCTGGCTCTGATACCAAGCTTGTCACGACCGGTTTTCCAATAAAAATATTTATTGAGAGACCGATCCCTTTTACGGACCAGTAAAGAAGAATTCCTTTTTACTGGTAGAAAAAATCTTGATCACAGAAGAAAAATACCAGGAGTACTGAATATAATACAAGGTTGAGCGGAGACTGCTCAACAATTTATTACAAACACGCCAATAACACATAAAGGCGGATAGGGTGGCATAACTACTAACTCACGATAAAAGCGGTGGTGGATATATCACAGCGAAGTGGGTGATATGACTCCAGGAAACTAACAGCTCTTCGAGCGTCGGAGTGAGGCTCGAGGAGACTTATTGTGGGTGGCGGAAGCGTATAAGATACAAGTGACCAATATCCAGGATCGCACGGGACTGACTGGGATTCCTCTAGGCGTCGGACTCACTATCAAACTCTTCATCCATGAGATCGCCTTCGTCAACATCTGGCCAAATCAACAAGCCAGGTGAGTACTATGAAAGTACTCGCAAGACAGTTCGGACATAAGATATAACAAATGTAAACATGATGCATATGAACAGATTAACAAGTGCACTCAGACAATGAGATAATAATGCATGGGAAAAATAAAGAGAAGTCGGGCGGTAGTCCTCCCGAAATCTCAAACTAATACTGAGGGCCAAACGAGTGTCTGAATGACTCCTCGAGAGGAAAAACAAAGGAAAAACAATGCCACAGTCGGGCGTCAAGGCGACACCACATAAAGGGCTTATAACATAATATAAATGACAGTGTGTGCCACAGTCGGACGTCTGAGCGACATCACATAAAGGGATTATATTGAAAGTAAATGACAAGCATGCCACAGTCGGACGTCTGAGCGACATCACATAAAGGGCTTATATCAAAGGTAGAATAACAAGAGTGCCACAGTCGGACGTCTGAGCGACATCACATAAAGGGCTTATATCAAAGGTAGAATAACAAGAGTGCCACAGTCGGACGTCTGAGCGACATCACATAAAGGGCTTATATCAAAGGTAGAATAACAAGAGTGCCACAGTCGGACGTCTGAGCGACATCACATAAAGGGCTTATATCATAACTTAATAATTCAGTAGCTCAAAAATATAATCATATCAAGTACGAAATAAGTAAAAGGTTAGTCCATCCACAGGAATAACAATTAAACTGGGTTTACCACTCAAGCTTGTTCACCGGGGATTTACCACGAGGATTGACATAGATATGGGTATACTGGCCATGGTCCTTGACCATAGATACGATGACTCGGAAGGATTTGACTCTGCAGAGTTTGTACTTTAACCACAGCCAACGGATTTCAGTAGTCACGGGGACTAGTTCCGTTTACGGTGTTTTGGAAGAAACACATCTAACCAGTACACACCCATTCAACATTCCGAAGCCAGGAATCACCCTCGGCAACGTTCAAGAAAAACCTTGAGACGGGGAGGCTACAACCTCGCGTAGCATGGGATCAAATTTATATACGCGCGCTCTAAGGGGTGCCCCCCTCTCGGTCCCAACCGGAAACACCCATGCCCCCTGACCGGATGACTGGCTTTAATCCAGGGCCATGGAACCCTCATCCCGGCCTCTCTATTTGGTGTGTACACGGAAAGAGGTTACCAACTTACTAAACCGTATTCTTGGCAGAAAACATGTGGCGGCACGGAAAGGGGAAGAACGATAACGTGACTCAGTCCACGTTAGCGTCGGAGTTTATCGGACCTCGTAAGGCTGGCATGCTACAACAATACCACCTTACTGCCTTTCATGTCACCACATGACTAGGCCATCTCTCATCAGAGATCACAGTAACTTCGGAGCACATGGATAGTTGCCTTACATGCAACGGGATACTCACCGATGCTCATATGCCATGCACAAACCATTCAAGCAAACATGCAAAACACCCGTCATATCAAAGGTTCAAACATGCTTGCCTGGTTCGGAGAAGTCGGAGTCTAGCTCGGCGAAGTTCGCGGCTCCGTCACTTCTTCCGGAACCTACGGTATAGCGAAAACGTATACTAACGTGAAAATCATCGCGTGCATAAAAGTTGTCCCAAATTTTTTCCAAATAAATACTATAAAAAACTAGACAAAAATATAAGACTGTCAGAAAAAGAATCACTCAAAAATCATCTTTTATTAAAAAGTTATAAGGGTTTTAGTCCAGGGACTAATCTGTGATGAAACAGAAAAGATCCAGGGACTTAACTGAGAAAACAGAAAATGGTTCGCAGGGAAAGACGTTAGCCCAAAGGGAAAGCGTATTCTGCCCGAAGGCGCCAACTGAAAACGGTTCGCGGGTGAGAGAAGA